>NW_022683677.1:121811-126852 GCF_011630105.1 Anneissia japonica | reverse complement strand
GGGATTCCCCCCCCTGCCCCCGCCGGGGTCCTACGTAATTCTCATAACGGCCCCCCCCCCCCCCTTTCAAAATCCTGGCTACGTCCCTAACGCCTAAAAAATAATGGTGCACCTTGAAAGGCTGTTAGATAAGATAAGATTTATTGGTTCTCTCTTTTATAACAGAGGAACACTCTCGCGCAGGAGAGGTTCGACCCGTACAACAGTTACAAAACAACAACTGACAATATATAAAAATGAATTATTGAAAATATAAATGAGTAAAGAAAAAATACTGGACAAACAAAACAAATGTTACTCTCATTATTCTGTAGTAGTTCTGTCTGTTAAACCAGATAAATCAAAATGTACCTGATGGATATTTTCAACCATGAATCATCTTTGGTCTAATGGTTATGAAGCTCTCCTTGACAGCAAGAGGTCACAGGCATTTTATTACACAACATATTTATTTATAGGACAAAATTCATTAAGAGCTTTGCTGCATGATGTACCATCCTGTCCTTTATTCGAACACTGTGTAAGTACCTTTCTTTGAGTAGATTTGATTTGAATTTATTCAGAAAATCACTTAAATACTACAAAATATGAAGAAAAAACTTAAATACAGTATGTCAAGTACAGACATGAAAAAAGACAAGTAATCTAAATTAATTATACAAGTATATCAATATAATAATATAAAGTATGTATATATATATATATATATATATATATGTATATACTGTATATATATGAATATTAATATATATGAATATTATTATTATTGATTTTTTTCAATTATCTTTTCGGATTGTTTCTTAATTGTCGTTCAAATGCTCGAGATGAGGGCGTATAATATTAATCGCTTCCGAACTAGTTCTTCAACTGGGCATCCACAAATCATCATTTAATTGATAATTCATTAAGAGCTTTGCTGCATGATGTACCATCGATCATGTCCTTTATTCGAACACTGTGTAAGTACCTTTCTTTGAGTAGATTTGATTTGAATTTATTCGGAAAATCACTTAAATACTACAAAATATGAAGACAAAACTTAAATACAGTATGTAAATTACAGATATGAAAAAAGATAAGTAATCGAAAATTAATTATACAAGTATATCAATATAATAATAATATAAAGTATATATATATATTGTATATATATGAATATTAATATATATTTTTATTATTATTGTTGATTTTTTCAATTATCCTTTCAGATTATTGCTTGTCGTTCAAATGCTTGAGATGAGGGCGTATAATATTAATTGCTTTTTAGCGTTACTTCTGAACAAGTGCTATTCAACTGCGCATCCACAAATCATCATTTAATTGATAATTTTTTTCTAAGTTTAGTATTATATTTGTAATTTAAGATGCAGAAACATGATTGAGGTAACAAGATTAGATAATTTATATTATGAAACTACTGAATGTACGAAACTAAAATATTTTGTTCTAGAGGTAATGTAATGCAAGTAAAGCAATAAATATTTAATCACAGAAGAGAGTATACATTGTCAAGAAACATGGGTAGGTTACAGAATCAGTATGACTTTAGGTCTACAATGTTAAGGTTGATATTTTGACTGAATTATGTTGATTAACTCCTCATAGATTGAAATTAAATTGAGTAGTTAATAATATTTTGTAACTCAGCCCATGTTTCGTGAGTAGTATTTATAGAAAAATGAACAATCGTCAAAGTAAAACATACTTATTCATTCAACAGATTCATCATGGGCGGCACCAGGATTTCCCCTGACAGGTGGGGTGGGGGAGGGAATATGGAAAACCTGCATATGTACAGTAGTACAAGAATCAAGAATACTTTTTATTGCATAACACTGAAAATAAAAAATAAAAAATCAAATTGCCTCTATTTTTAGTAATTGAAGTAGATAAAAATGATGTACTGTACATAGGCCTATACATATTCTAGGTTTTATTAAAGATACTTTACCAAATTAGTTGGTGATCTATTGTGCTTTTTTTAGTTTCTATGTGGATGAAGCAAGATATCTTTTAACTATAACCAGCATACACAGAGGGTACTGGTGGTTGATAGCCTAGTAAATTGTATCTGGATGATTATCTGCATTCAGGATCTTAAGGAATGCTCCAGGACTGTCATTTTCAGGGTCCTTTGCTTGCACCAACAGTGCTTTACCATCCTCAATTGTAAGATATGTGTCTGGAAAAGAAAATATCAAGAATATAAGCATACAGTGATTACAACATGCAGTCTCTTTGTGTTTAGATTAAATGATTTCTACAACTTTCTTATTTCCAAAAGGGACCCATTATGAAAGTTTGTTGGCAATCGGTGCAAACACATGTACAATGGTCTGCAGCAAGGACTCATCCAGAACCGGTGGTGGCAAAAAAATTCACTATGAGGGCTTCCAGGCCACTGACAGGGATCCAAGGATGATGAAGAGAGGTCTAATTTCCCTGAAAAAATAGTCCAAATTCACGTCAGCCCCAACATGTTTGGAGCATATCAAATTTTAATGCCTAGAAATGCCATCCTCAAACTGTAAAAATGCTTTTTTAATGCAGTCGTCCCATAATAAAATACTTTGCTTCTTTCTGTGCCCCACTGGATCCCCAGCTGACACTGACCCAAACATTGGATAACCCTATGCTTTCAAGGATCTCGGGTTAAAGTGAAACTTAGTTTGTAACTGGGCCTATGCTGTATGTATGCAGTATGTATTCATAGTTGCATATTTATGAAGAAGGTGGATATTAATGATGAACAACTTCTTCACATATTTATGAAGAAGGTGGATATTAATGATGATGACTGCTGTGTCATCATTCCCTTACAGATGGGTCTCAGGTCCATCTCAGCCCCACAGTGAATGGGGCTGAATTGGAAAAAAGGTTATCCTGCCTGCAGATTCCTGAAAATAGCACTCCCAGGCCAGCTGCCTCTTAAAGCTGGACTCCAGAGGATTTTTTAAATTTTTTAATTTGTTGTACTGATTTTTTTAAGACATGAAAAGAAGAAAAACTTGGCAACCATAAGATACAGATTTTTGAATATTTAAAAACTGGGGGAAAAAGGTGGAAAAACGGTGGTTATGGCAATATATATCAATACTGTATTTTGTTTTTTCTTCTCGAGCCTGGCTTTAAGCCTTTATAGTAGTAAAATATATAAATAAAATTGCTGAACAATCTGCCCTGATTATGCATGCTACTGTATGGAACCAATATGCTTGGGAAATAATTTTTTGCCTTATTTTATGTGCATCACTATTACTATGTCTCTTTTTTACAAGTTAAAAAAAAAATCAGAAATGCCTTAACTTAGAAGGTCAATAGGGTATGTCATTTAAAAAATAAATACTAAAATATAGATATTGTCAGAAAAATAATACAATGACAATCCAAAAACCAAATCCTGGAAAACATTGTGACAACAATTGAACATATCTTGCTGTCAATGAAGCATGAAATCTAAAGTGTATATCAATAGATATTTTATATAGAACTCAACAAAAATACCTATCAATTTGAACAATGCAATAGAACTAACAACAAAAAACAAGAATGTGTATGCAGATTAAAAAAATTTGTTAAATGTCTTTTCAAAGGTATAATTTTAGTACATCATATGTTACCAAAAGTATTTGCACAAATACCTGAAAGAACAAAATTGGAAAATATAATGGGAGCTGTCGTACAAAAAAAAAAAAAATGTGTGTTGTAGAAAAAATAAATTGAGTTATTGACATATTTTGATAGATGACTATATAGGCTTTATTTTGATCTTTAAATCAGGTTCCTGGATTGAGTACAACCAGAGAAAATATTTTTTTAAATTAAAAATCTAAAAACATACATTACAGAAAATGATGACTTACTGTATATGTTGGTTTTCTTATCAATTCTAAAAAAAAAAGGGCTTTACTAAATGTGTCTCAAAACAGATTTAAATCAACTCAGAACATTTTTAATCGTGAAATATACATTCATATTAAACTTATTAGAAACAATGAAACCTGATATTTGTCAAAATATCACCTTCATATATTTTCTTGAATATCTTTAACTGACCTGGCTTACAATAAGAATCATTTTGAATTTTTTAAAATTAATTCAAAGGACCTAGTACGAGTTATATTTTTTTTTGTGGTAGAACAAGGAATTTAATTTTACATGTTGTCTTTCTTCACTTATTGTGCATGATATTATTAATATTACCCTGACCTTTGGATCAAACACCTATAAAGGAGCTCTATCTAACTTAGAAATTCATTATGCCCATATTTAGTCATTATATGCCTATATATGACAATATTTAGTCAATCAAAATTTGATAGTCTGGACAGGGCCTTGGTGTTTATGTACTTTAGGTTTATACCAAGAACACTTGTTTAGGAACCACTTTAAGAAACAGCAACTCCCTGGAAATAGGCAGCTCCTACAACAGGTCACCACTTCTCCTGACATTGAGATTAAAATCATGACCAACCGTGTACTAGTTTACTCCTGGAAGGAAGTAGAGAAAGGACCAACCAATCACACACACCATAATTTTGTATCTTTAAAAGGTTCCTGTGTACAGTAGGAATATATCCGGCACTCAAAACACTGGCCTACAATTTACGTGGAAGAAAATTCACATACTACTAAAATGTCAATACTACAACAGAAAAAATATCTAAAAATACTTCTACCAAAGCCATACTGTGGTGTTTGCTATGACCAAAACAGCAAGACTGGAATTTCCAAACTATTTTTAATGATAATAATAAACAGTTAAGAATAACATACTGTCCCCTAAAATCTAATTTTAGTTGAGGTTGAATAAAAAAAATAGTAATGTACAATTTAGTTTATTTATAAATACCATTCACTGGAGATTACATACACAATGCAAATTCTCATTACTCTTGTCAAAACATGTTTTTAACAAAGTAGTCTATTTATAGTTTTCCAGTCATTCTGCAAAAATGATCCAAACTGGTCAAATTTCCGGAAGTTTGTTTCTGTATTAACTGTACTTATATTTTTAGATGATACAGCATAAGCTAGGGGT
>NW_022683677.1:106483-121760 GCF_011630105.1 Anneissia japonica | reverse complement strand
GAGGGGGATGTGATTCCCCAATAAGGGGGAAGATTTTCCTGACGAGAGCAAAGGGCGTGGTCAAGCATCGCATACAAATATTTCTAAAGTAGTCCAGGGGGGCGAAGGCCCAGAAAATTGGACAAATTTAGGGGTTTCTAAGTCTTACTTAATGGATTTTAGGGCCCAATAATAATATGTACAAAATACATATAATTTTCCTCCCTGACGAATTGTGGTTTTCTCCATGACTTGACAGGGCAGGCCCGTAGGCAGGGGGTGCAGAGGGTGCGGACGCACCCCCAAATTCCAAAAGGTCCACTTTTTAAACCTATGATTTCACAAAATCGTTCCTAATTATTACAAAATGCAGCTATAGCATGCATTGCATTATATATTTGCCAGCTTATCTGACCATTGATTTTTAATATTGTGGTATGAAATTTGTTAGAAATTGATTGTCTCCGGTGATTGCAGATTGATTTATATAATATGAAGAATGTTATCTATAGGCCTGCAGATGTCCAGGACATAATAACATTACTTTTTCAGGTCCCAAAAACACCCAAATTAATGAAAATTTAAATGAAATATTCATGAATGTGTTTGAGAAATCTATTATGTAAGACCCTCAAAATGCTACTTTGTCGATTTTCTCACAAACCCCCTCCAGGCCTCTGCCCCTGGACCACCAAATTTCACAAAGTCCACTTTTTAAAACCTATTATTTCACTAAAATTGTTCCTAATTATTGTGAAATGCTATAGTATGCATTACATTTTTTTGCCAACTCTTCTACCCATTGATTTTTAATAATGCGCTACGAAATCTGTTGGAAATTATCAGCTACAGTGATTGTAGGCCTACAGATGTAAAGGACATGAAAATTTTTTAATTTCACAGTGGTGGATTCAAGGGGGGGAAGCCCCCTAAAATTATAAAAGAAATGGAGAAAAATGAAAAATCATAATCAAGTTCCGGCCACTTTGAGGTGCCATAATCATAAATTTTCTTACCTCAGCCCCAACCATGGTGGGGCTGAGGTGGTATTAACCATCTGTCTATGCAGGTTTCTCCCTTAACCCTACCCTCTATATCTCCTGCTTTACTGTAGGTCCCCAAGCAATACTCAAATGAATGAAAATTTAAATAGGATATTACAAATTATGGATTTTAGAAATCCATTAAAAAAGGCCCTCAAAATGCTAATTTCTCAGAGCTTCCAGAAGATTCGCCCCACCCTCGCGTGGATCCCTAGGTAGTCGCCCATCGGAGGGTCCACTTCGGTTGCTAGACGCACCTCCCCATTATACTTGACATGGGTGTTTGAATGAATGGTTGCGTGACTGAATAGCAGCAACAAAAAAGCAGAAAATAAAGGGATAGGCCCTACAATAATGTATAACAAACATAATTAATACCTGGTTTATTTTCTGCTTTGAACAACCAACTTCCATTGATTTCAGTGAAAAAGAAAAACCTATCATCATTTGGTTCCAGTTTAATTAACTTATCATCCAAGTCAGCAATTTGATCCTGAAATTATTAAATTAGTGAAAATATTAGTTATTAACATTAAATTACATTACTTCTATCAAGCAATGGGATTTGTTTATGTGTATGTACATTTAAAAAAAATAATAATATTTCCATTTTTCATGGCACCGGTAGGTGCTCAAACTGGTCAAAAATAAAATTTTGCTTTAATTCTGAATCACCATTATTGGCGGTCAGAGGTATCAAACAATTTTCGTCTTAAATAGAAATGTATTTTTTTTTCAGAGAATTGATTAAATGAGAAAAGACAAGTAATGTCAAATAGGAAGAAAATTGTTTGTTACTTTACCGTAAACTGTATATTATATTCGTCATTTTGATTGGATGTGATACAGAGTCCCGTCCTCTTATGCACTATTGCACATACTTGTTTGCTTTGGTGATTGAGAAAAAAGTTGACAATAAACACCCCTAGCAAAATATTAAATAAAAATACTATTATTATAAAAATGATGATGTGTGAAAACTAAATTTATGATGTTAATAATAACAATGTTTGAATGATAATTAATAATATAAAAATTGTTTTTTAACATCAACTACAGGTAGTTAGATAAAAATTTGTATTGAATACAAGTTAATGATTTATAATGAAAAAATTAATAATAATAATTATTATTATTATTATTATTTAATAAAATCAAATTAATAATAATTTATAACAATTTATGAGCCTTAGCTAAACAACTGTAAATGAAAATCAGAATAAAAAGTGACTTCAAACAACACTTAAAATTTTACACATGTTTTTAAATACAAATGATGTAGACATAAATAGTTCTTAATTATGCAGTAATGGCTATTGTTACACCAGTATATATTGATTGTGGATCTCTGTGCATTTCACTTTTGTCCTTGTCCTTGAGCAAGCTTCTCTCCACCCATGAGTTTAAATGGGTATCTGGTGGGGTTGCCCCTGCACTGATTACAGGCAGCAACACTTAGCATGTGGACGCAATGACCAGGGAAAAGAATGGCGCTTTATAACTGCAAGGAAGAGATGCATTATAAATGCCTATACCAGTACCAGTATCCGATTTAAGACTGGTGTAGCAATAGCTTAAGTATAGTATGAACTGTAACTAACCATTTTGTCCTTCTACTCTTTTTTCGGCAGACAATTTACTGTTATTCACCTGCAAATACTCTGCTTTAGGTCCTGGCCGATAGATCATCAAATTAGACGTGGTTCCTTTCAATAGATGAGAGACCGACATATTTCCTTGCTGTTATTATTGAAAAAACATATTTACAAATATATTATTATGCAAGTCTAATCAATAATAATGATTTAATATATAAATTGAATTTATAATGTTATTGTTAAGGCAAGAAAAGATTTCTCACCAGTTTTGGGAGGTATATTATTAACAGTGACGGATTAAGTGAGGAGGGGGTGGGGTGGGGTGACGGCTGGCTCACACTGCCACCAAAATAAATTTTTCCCGAATTTCAATTATGAGAAAAGAGGGGAAAAAAGAAAATCATATTCAAATATAAGCCTGAGAGTCACATTTCCAGCCATCTAGAGGTGCCATAATCATAAACTTTCCTTGCCTCGCAACCACAACCCATGGTGGTGAAGATCCTCCATCTGTGAAAGTCCCTTCCTCCTGCGCTCATTTCATTTCAAATTACTGGATCCGCCTGCACTGATTATTAAATATTTAGACAGGTGCAATTCATGGACCTCGGGTATATAGCTGAGTGAGGTCGAATGTTCTCCAACGGTTAGGGTGCATACCCTCAGTCCATGGAACGCACCTGATCCATTATTTAGTTAGATACCTCCATCGTTAGATATTATTATTATTAGTAGTTTTTACCACTCTCTGTGGTCCCGGCCTACTGTATAATTTGGAGGTTCGCCCTTCTGCCTGCAACAACAGAATGGATGGTGGTAGTGTTTGGTATAAACTATGATGTCCGAACTGTTTTACTTACGTTATTGTTTGCTTAGTCAACACCAATGCAATATACTTAGGCCTATAATGGAGGATTACCAGGCCGTTGCCTAAATTTGAATGTCTGGCATAATCAAGGAACTTTATATATAGGTATATATATAACCACAACACGGTACTACGCCCACCACTGGGATTTCTTCGCCCATTCATTTTTATGATTGGATCATAGTTATTTTTAGATTTAGAACAACGCCCTCAAGCATTACTTACATTACTATAGAACAGGAATAAGTAAAAATAAAAGATATTAATTATATACATACATGAGCTTATTACTAGTGATTAGATAATATTTTTAACATAGACATAGGTTAATTTTCTTTGAGCTAGGGGAGTAAAATGATGACCATTTTGAGCAGGATATTTGATGTTGTGTGTGTTTTATCTTCTAGGTTCTTTTGAGAGACTCGACTGACAACACGTTTACGCAAACGCAAAGAGGCTTTTTCTCATGCCTTTATATATATATCTGTCTCTTATACACATCTAGATGTGTATAAGAGACAGCAATAAACACCCCTAGCAAAATATTAAAACAATGTATGGGATAAAATGGAGCTTTACACACTTCAAAAGACTGTCACAGAAATAATTTGCGCTGTATTATGCGCTTACAAAGATGAAAATTAGCATAATGTATTTAATGTTGATAACTAAATTATTTTATCTGGTACCAATCTAAGCTCTTCTTTCCTTAGATGTTAGATGTGCTTGCAAAGAGAGCCATATTTCACACTGAAGGGTGTGTACGACATCAGTAATGTTATGTCAATTCCAAGAATGTTTAAGGTTATATCGGTTGNNNNTGTTTAAGGTTATATCGGTTGATGAGGAATTTATTGATTAGGCCTATAATAGCAAATTGCATCAATTTATTTTGCAAAAACAAGGTTTCCAGCTTCAGAGGGGGCACATCTCCTGTCCGCACAAGGGCACATATTGGCGCTAACACCAGGCGCGTAACAGGTATTTATTTTTTTATTTTTCATTTTTTATTTTTATTTTTAAAGAGGGTAACCCTTCTAGATTAGCCCAGTAGGTTAACTGATATTCAGAACCCTCTTTAATAAAAAGAACAGTGCAAACAACATCATTACAACATAATAATAATAATAATAATAATAATAATAATAATAATAATAATAATAATAATAATAATAACAATAATAATAATAATAACATACAATCCACATTTCCTGGTTAGTAATTTACCATACCCACCCCACTCCACTCCCCATATAGAAAACAATACGACATAGGGCTTATCTTATTTATAATATAGGCCACACATGTGTGTTTGAAACTAAATATAAGCATTTTCGTCATGGTTTTATTTATCATAAACATATTCTTTCACCATCTATACACATTGAGGCCCGGCCTTCTTTTAGGTTAAAATGATCTATCTTAAATTTGTCCTTCTTGAGTTTGGGACTATTATGTATTTAAATAACTTAATAGGATAAAACTAAAAAAGCTCTAAAAAATGCGTGCCAAGCGCGCAAAATATTTTTCTGTTTTTAATTCTAATTTCGTCGGAATTGATGAAAACTCCCTAAAATGTGCAATTTATAGAGGAAATTGGCTTACCGTAACAAGAAATGCGCGCAAAGAATTTGAGAATTTTAGGCACTTTCAGAGGATGCATTTGTCAAGGGGTCTAGAAAGATTTTCCAAAGATGGATATTTTCCCCTTGTCCCCCGGTGTTTTTAATGTTAATTTCTTTGGAATTGATCAAAACTCCCTAAAATGTGCAATTTTTAGAGGAAATTGGGCCATGTTAACAAGAAATGCGCGCGAAATTTGAGGTTTTTAGGTCAGGGGACGAAAGGGCATTTATAAAGGGGTGGGGAAGATTTTTCAAAGATAGATATTTTCACTTTGTTCCCGAGTGGTTACGCCATCGGGCATCATAGATCAAAGGAGTTATGACAGTTTTTGAAGTGGAGAAGGAGTTGCAGGGTGTTGTGAGTCTGGTCATTATGATATCTTCCTTTTTATTATTGTCTTTATTTTTCTCTACTCTTTTTCTTTCCTTTTCTTTTCCTCTTCTTTCTCTTTCCCTCAACCTCCCCTCTTTCTTTTCTCTTATTACCCAGCCCGGTACGACGGCTTGGTCAGCCCGGTAAAAACCGTCAGGGGAGGGGCAGTTTCCCCTTGCCCCCTGCCCCCGCGCCTGTTACGACGCCAATCATCCCCCCCCCCCCCAAATGAAAAATATTTTTCTACGCCACTGGTTGAACAGGTCCAAATGACCGTCGCGTCGGGAACATTATATTACACAATGCTACGCCTCAAGAGGGCGTACGGCCAGATAAATCTGGCAATACGGCTAGAAATACTGTCGTATATTACATATATATGATATTGAAGGGAGTAAGCCGTAAACACTGTTAAATAAATATAATATAAATCATCAAAGGTACATATACAGTGTTTAAATAAGGACATGATGGAACATCGTAGGCTACCCTGTACTGCCCCCCCCCCCCCAAACATGGCAAAAGGGCATAACTGACATTTTTTGGCGAAAATGAGTTATATAGCCTAGTGGGGTCAGTACATCATGTTACACATGTTGACACAAAAAAAATTGTAAAAAAGTGTCCCCCGGGCTAGATAGGGGCATGGCAAAAGGGCATAAATACACAATTTTCAGTAAATTCCCAAGGCAAAAGGGCATAACTGCAAAGATAGGATGTGATACGCTGAAAGCGTGACGTTCTTTCAACAGCCAACCAATCAGAAGAGAGCTTTCTCCCTGGTTACAATGAAGGTTGCCTGTTAAGTTGTATTATTTTTATTATTCTTACTGTTTGTGTACTCACAATTTGTAAATAGAAATTGGTTAAATATTATGATTCTTGACAGTAGCATATGTCTAGTTAATGTTAGGCAAACATGATAAGCCTAGTTAATTTATGCTATATAATCTTGCCTTACTTTGAATGACAACAGTTTAATACTATGGAAATAAACTATAGGAAAATAGTAACTGTTTAATAAAAATAATTAACCATGGCAGAATAACAATTCACATTTTAACTAGAAATAACAGTGACAAAGAGGGGCAACTAAAACGATTATTTAGCAAATAACTATGGCAAAGAGGCACAACTACAACATTTATTTATAGCAAATGGCATGACAAAAAGGTATAAATGCACAGTTTACTCGAATCAAGTGTGTTTACAAAGCAAACAACAACTTACTTTTCCATCTCAATTTATATATATAATACATTTTCTAAATATTTTATTAGAATATAAAAAAACAATAATATTCGTAATCATTTCATTATTACTTGAATTTGGGTCATAGAGAAGAATTGATAATAATAATAATAATAATAATAATAATAATAATAATAATAATAATAATAATAATAATAATAATAATAATAATAATAATAATAATAGGCCTAATTTATATTGTAAGTACATGACTTAAAATATAAATTTATTATTTTACTTTGTAAATAAAATCAAAGATACTAGAAATACAAGATAGAGTTCTCGCATTGTAAAAATGAGGCGGAAGTCGTGCCCAACGTAGGCGGCGCCCTTCTTTTTAACCATGGAAGTTTCCTATACTTCGTGCCCAACGTACAGGGCGCCCTTCTGTTGCTAAGTAAGAATTGATAATAAAATACGCGACGACTTGGTAACGAAAGTTTGGCACAAATTTTTTTAGATCCAGCTGTAGGGGCGTCCCATTTTTCGTATTCCCACCATGCATTTCGGTGAAACACTGTGGAACACTTTTTTTGTGTGGAGAACTCTATCTTGTATTTCTAGTATCTTTGATAAAATTTAAAAAATAATTGTAATTCTTGTTTAACGTACACATAGAAACACGCGCATTCTAACTAAACAGCAGTTCTATTTTATATACGCATACGCATGCATCCTTCACGCAGTGACGTAACGCCTATGCGCTCTTGTACGGGGCCCCAGCCCTAGGTGTATAAGGCCCCCCTACCCACAGGGTCCTCGATCTAGCACATTGAGCCAAAAAGGCTTTGTTGATACATAATAGCATACTAATGTTAATTCATTTTCTTGTTTGCATACTTGGTTAGCCTATACATGGGTTTTTAATCGTTTGTAATTTTAGTATTTATTATTTAATGCGTTTCTTTTTTATTATTGTACATTTATTTTATAGTTTATACATGGCTAACATATGAAATTATATATTGAATGTTATTTTTGAATAATCTGACTCAAAATTGCGTTGAAAGGAACTAAACTGAGTACTTATATCCTTTTGCCAAAGTTTGTCAATATGTCTTGAATCAGAAAACCCACGGCAAAAGGGCATAACTGACATTTTGAGCGCAAACATCAATATTTATAGAAAAAATGTGTGCTACACTGGAAGAGACATTATTTGTCTATTTGAATACATTAACCATGAAATCAAATACTAAAACACATTTTAGGGTTAAATAAATTACACGTTTTGCTTAATATCTCCAAAACAGCAAATTGTCAGTTATGCCCTTTTGCCATGGGAGGGTAGTGTAGCTTTTCAACGAATAAAGTCCTATAAAAGTCATTGTGTAATAAAATGCCTCCGACGGGATTCGAACCTGCGACCTCTCTCTGGCAAAGCGAGCGTCATAACTACTAGACCACAAAGGCTTCATGGTTGAACAGGTCCAAATAACCGTCGGGAACATTGTATTACACAATGCTACGCCTCAAGAGGGCGTACGGCCAGATAAATCTGGCAATACGGCTAGAAATACTGTCGTATATTATATATGATATTAAAGGAAGTAAATATAAATAAATCAAATAAAATAAAAATAAATAAATAAATAAATGATATTTATTCAGGACATGATGGGGAAGATGCTCAACACACAGAAGGGGTAGCAATTATGCTTTCAAGGCAAGCAGCTCATGCACTTACAGGATGGAAACCAGTTAGCTCAAGGATCATGGTAGCTACATTCAGAACTTGTAGAATTTCGCTCAAAATCAGTATGTGTTATGCACCCACAAATGAAGCAGATGTAGATGCAAAGGATGATTATTATGGACTGCTGCAAAACATAATACAGGATAGGTCAGAGAGGGAACTAGTCATTCTGATGGGAGATATGAACGCTAAGGTGGGACAAGATAAAACTCAGGATACTCTACTATTATGGGCAGTTATGGAGTAGGAAAAATAAATGAAAATGGTTATCTCTTTGTAGATTTTTGTGCTGATAACAACCTTGTTATTGGAGGAACTGTTTTTCCACACAAAGAACTTAACAAAACAACATGGGTTTCACCTGATCAAAGGACAAATAATCAAATTGACCATATTTTTGTGTCGCTTCTGGATGTGAGAATGCGTAGAGGGGCGGATGCAGGATCAGACCACTATTTGATTGTGGGGAAACTAAAGCTCAAGCTAAAGAGGAATCAAAAGAGCAACCCACGTGTGAAGTATGATGTAAATAAACTGAAAGGAAATGAATGGCAGGAACAGTACCAAATATCAATCAGAAATAGGTTCCAGGCTTTACAGGACCTGGCCACAGAGGAAACAATAGATGGTCAATGGGGATATCTCAAAGAGACATTGAACAAGACATGTGAGGGAAAGCTGGGGAGGCAGAAAAAGCAAAACAAACAATGGATTACACAGAACACAATCAGAAAGATGGATGAACGGAAGCAAATCAAGAATCATCTAAATAATGCTAAAACAAGGGCATCCAAAGCAAGGTATCAGCAGGAGTACCAAGAGAAGCATCGCGGGCAGAGGAATTGCTTCAAATCACATTGGATCCTCCAACCAGAGAGGAAATTTGGGAAGCCATTTTGTTGCTGAAAAATTGGAGGTCTGCAGCGCCAGATGGGATACCAGCAGAAGCACTAAAGGCAGATTTACAAACATCTGTAGATATGCTTCATCCACTTTTCACACGAATTTGGGAAGAAGAGGTCATTCCACAAGATTGGAAGGAGGGATACATAGTCAAGCTACCCAAGAAAGGAGACTTAAGTCATTGTAAACATTACAGAGGAATAATGTTGCTTTCCATTCCTGGAAAGGTACTCAACAAAATAATTTTGGATAGAATAAAGGCAGCAGTGGATAAGATTTTAAGAGACAAACAGGCGGGCTTCAGGAAAGATAGATCATGTACAGACCAAATTGCCACTCTGAGAATTATCATCACAGTCAGTCGAATGGTTTGGACATATTGCCTTGCTTGTTGGGCTGGTAATGCTGCCGGAGTGGATAAAGGACGTATTGACACTTTCATTCGTCAGGCTTGTAAAATGATTGGTCTACAGTTGCCCTCCATTAGTGAGGAGTATCTAGAACATCTTCAGAAAACCTTCCATCGTATTGAGTTAGATACCTCTCATCCACTCCATTATGCTATTATTAACCAACTTAATCCAAGTGGTAGAATGAGGCTACTCAGAGCAAAAACAAACCGTTATGCGAAGTCATTTATCCCCTCCGGCATCACCCAGTTCAACAAGAGGTTTAGAAGATAATTCATTATCAATATAATAATATCAATATTAATTTTAACTGTATTAATTACGATAATGATGATAATAATAATAATAATAATAATAATAATAATAATAAGAATAAGAATAATAAAAAATAATCATAATTGTAATTCTATTATTTTATCGATGGTAGTCATTGTATTTTACTTGTATATTGTTATATTTTCTATAGTGACTGTTTGTATGTTTTTATATTTGTTTTACATTTTTTAATATAATACTGTATGTGATGACGAGCAGAAGAATTTCCCTTGTGGAACAATAAAGTTATCTTATCTTATCTTATCTTATCTTATGGAATAGCCCACTCTACATAAATTTCATTGACTTTGAGAAGGCTTTTGATAGTATTGACAGGAAATCACTATAGTGCCTCATGAAACATTATACAATTCCGGATAAAAATATTAGGTTCATCAAGAACACATACACAGGAATGCAGTGTCAGGTGTTACATGGAGGTGGAGTTCACCTAAATTTGAAGTTAAAACAGGAGTTAGACAAGGCTGTTTGCTCTCTTCATTTCTTTTCTTGATGGCGATTGATTGGATAATGAGGGAAACAACTGGGGAGGAGGAATGGAATACAATGGACTTTGTTGGAACAACTGGAAGATCTAGATTTTGCAGATGACTTGGCATTATTATCACACATCCATAAGCAGATGCAAGAGAAAACTTCACAACTGGAAGAGAAAGCAAACAAAATGTGACTGCACGTCAATGCAGGCAAGACAAAGTTAATGAGGATAAATAGCACGAGCATCTCACGAGCATCTCACTAAGTAGTGGGGAGATAGAGGACGTGACATCATTTACGTATTTAGGCAGCATTGTTGATACATTAGGAGGGACAGAAAAAGACATAAAAATCCGAATTGGAAAGGCGACGACAGCTTTCAAACTGCTTAAGAGAGTTTGGAAGTCAGGAGTAATAACTACAGTAACGAAGATCAGAATTTTCAACTCAAATGTAAAGTCAGTGCTGCTTTATGGAGCAGAAATATGGAAATTAACGGCAGAATTCAACAGGAAAATTCAAGCCTTTATCAATAAGTGTTTACGGAGGATTCTGGGAATTTGATGGCCGAACAGAATTAGTAATCAGGAACTGTGGGAACGAACCAGTCAGATGGCACCCATAAATCAACTAATGAAAAGAAAATGGACTTAGATACCGCATACTCTAAGAAAGGAGTCTACAAACATCACTAGAAGAGCACTAAAATGGAACCCTCAAGGAAAACGAAAGGGGGGAAGGCCAAGATAAACCTGGCGGAGGACATGGGAAGAGGAGGTGAAAGATTGGACATAACAGACTTGCTCAGAACAGAAGTGAATGGAAGGAGGTTGTCTGTGGCCTTTGCTCCACCGGGAGTTGACAGGCATAATGGTGAAAATGATGTTCCACTTCAAATGTTAAGATGCATAGCCTAAACCAATAAATAGGCCTATACAATTTTTAACAAAAAAAAAATCACTGAAAATCATGTTTTGCCTCAAAAAATATCATTAAAGTATACCTAATGGTCTAATGGCTTTTCGATAGATCATTTATTGGCTTTGATGATGATACCACCTATATTGATTTTTTTGCAAATTATTTGATATTTTTGTTATTTTCGAGTGGTAGAAAATAAAATTGATTATACTCGGCAAGTATATAGTTTCAGTCTTCCGTGTTTGTTTTAATGCCACGATCATATAATTGGTCAAATTCTAAGAGAGAATGGTTAAAATATCTGTTCATTTAGTATTATTATTTTCGAAAATAATATGGAAACAAAAAAATATAAAATTTTGACAAAAATGACAAACTTTTGTGTTTTTACCCCAAAAACCTACCTAAAACAAGAAGCTACAAAACAAGTTTGGTATTCAGTCGATGGACAATTTTATAAGCTTTCATATAATGTGGAATTGTATTTGGTATATTACACATGTTTTACATTCTTATTATTAATTCATAGTAAAATTGAATTAGAAATTGCCCCCTGACCCGTTATACCAGCAGAAATGCCTTGTCAGACGGGCAGTTCCAAGACCCCCATGGGGTTACCTTTCCAAAATACCAACTAAACAGTGGTCATTTTATGCAAATAAATGACCCCTGGCTCCCGGACTATGTGTAGTTCCGGCTCTGTGTAGTTCCTCATTCTATTTATATCATAGACCATCATTACTCAAGTCTGAACGGAGTCCGGGAAACGTAGGCGTTTGTACAAACTTTCACATGGATATTGCGGATACTGTATTACTGATGATTACGTGATTTATCACATCTTGTCATTACCAAACACAAGGGTTACTGTTTTAAGTCAAGATACCCTGTATAAGAGTCTAGCTGCTTATATTTAATAAAACTTATAATTTCGGAGGAGGGCATCCCAACCCTCCCCGGATCATGCACCTGCGGCGCACGGATGATGGTGGCGCCACTACGCGCCATACCTCCTGCACTGGCACTTCAATCAATGAAATTTTGGCACCCTATTGCGATATAGTTGAGAAGCCCTGCAATAAACCAATAAACTGTCGGTAACACTTTAAAATGTTGGCGGTAAAATGACCAATGACAAACAACAGTGAAATAATCAAAATCGGTAATAAATATCAGAGTGAATACAATGTAAATTTAATACTATTTCAGTGGCAATACCATAGGCCTATCAATATCCTTAGTGAAAGAATGACCACTTATGAAGCCTAGACCTTTGTTAATACCAATTTTATGAGTGTTTAATTTAAAAATCCATTGAAGTTCATCGCAAAATCTATCAGTTCGAGACTTGAAACCTGAAGCAATTAATACAAATTTAATATCGCTCTGAGTTGGTTGGTTAGAAAGATTAAAATGTTGTGCAACTAGGAAACCTAAAATTGTCCCGAATCGATTTATTATGATTGTTACACCAAGTCTAAATTTGCTCTGTCTCCCCGACATATACTTTCTGTCTTGTTGCCGATCTGATTAATGTGAATTTCAACCTGCGTGTAATGTTTCTTGCAAGTTTGAATTGTCATGTTCAATTTTTGTGATAAAATAAAATTCGACTTTTTTGATGTTGAAGTTCAGCTTCCCATAAATTTGCCTATGTCTTTAACAAACACTCAACAAATAACTCTACCATGTTAATTTAACTTCGTTTTCTTATTGGTTCTTGTCCTTATATTTATTCATGGTCGTTCTTTCGATATGGTTCGACTTGCATCTACTGATTACAGTCTCCACACTGATGATGGCAGTAGACCCTGCTGAAACATGTTTGTTTCCTTGAACATAGCGATGGCTAAGTCTAATTAAAACTCAGGCATAGGTCTACACGCCTGATATGAACATCATTTAAAAGTGTCGTGATTGTTTTAAACTCTTTTTGTAAATTTATGTCCTTGTCTATTTTATTGTGATGCGCATTTGAACATATTTTAATGGAATCTGCGCAATATAAATTAATAAATTATTATTTATTTATTATTAACTTTCAGTGTGGTATCAAATACACAAACGTTTCATGATGTGGAGTCAAAATGCAGTTGGGACGCGGTTCTTATTATAACCATAGAAAATAATACATTATTAAAATGTAGGAACATGATGTTGTAAATCGTATCAAACATAGTTTATCAACGAAAGTTACATGTATTTTTCACACTCGCAGATTAACTTATAAGATTTATTTATACTGTATTTATCCAAATAAACACCTCGGGCGTTTATTGTTGAGGAGGGGTCTTAAGGAGGCGTTTATTTGGAGACCGGGTGGTTACTTTTTTTTTTTTTTTTTTGGTGTAATATGGACGATCGGGTAGTAAACTTTAGTTGTCTTGCGACATGTTCTGGTTTCAGACCCTGTTTTTTGTCAATACGTTTGCTTCGATAAATAAAAAATATAGAAAGACAGCAATATAAAACAGCTATGAGTTGTAGACATATTAGAAGCAATATAATTTATTAATTCACAAATATTTCAAACACTCCTGTGTTCTTCCTCAGTGTTGTTATCAATGAATTAGAATTTTATAATCAATCTGATATTGTTAATCTTATCCCATCTAATCCCAAGCCTGGCTTGTTTTATACCCTCCCGAAAATCCACAAACTGCCTAAACTTATTGATAATAAATTAAAATCACTGTCTAATACTAACTACAATGTCAGCGCACTTAAGCCTATTGAAATTTTTAATTTATCCAAACAGCTCAATATCATTCCCCCTGGTAGACCGATCGTTTCCTGCATAGGTACCCTCACTGAAAATCTGTCTGGCCTTGTTGATTCCATTATCAACCCCTTACTCCCTAATATCTCTAGCTACATACAAGACACTACGCACTTTCTTAGAATCCTTGATAATATAACTAATATACCTAACCAATCTATCCTAGTCACTATGGACGTCACTTCGCTCTATACTAACATCCCTCATGAAGAATGTATTCAAGCACTTAGTAATTTCCTCTCTAAACAATGTGTGCTAGCCGAACATATTAATGATATCATTGCCATTACTAAATTCATTCTTACGCATAACCATTTCACTTTTAACAACAGTCACTATCTTCAAATTAAGGGGACAGGTATGGGCGCGAAAATGGCTCCTAGCTATGCTAATGTTTTTATGCACGAGATTGAGACGGCTATTATTTCATCCTTTCACCTTAAACCCCTTCACTACGCTCGCTATATTGATGATATTTTCTTCATTTGGCCCCACGGTGAAGATACCCTTAATGCTTTCAAATCACATGCTAACAACTTCCATTCTAACATTAAATTTACTTTTGAAACTTCGCCTTCCAAAATTCCATTTTTAGACGTTCTTGTAGGCATCTCTACTAACAACATAATCACATCCTCTTTATACACTAAACCTACTGATAACCATGAATTTCTGAACTTTCACAACTCCCACCCTTTAAGCCTTAAAAAATCTATTGTCTATAGTCAGTGTCTACGAATTAAACGAATTTGCTCATCTTCGGATGATTATGACAAACAAATTGGCATACGTACTAGCCATTTTCTTAATAATGATTATCCCCTTAAACTAATACTATCAGCTATTTCTACAGCCTCAACCCGTCCCCGACAATCCCTTCTATATTATAAACCCAAAGATATTACTAATAACCGCATTCCTCTCGTCTTCGACTACCATCCCAATATAAGTTCTCTTACCCGCCAACTTAAAACTGACTATAAAATTCTCAATAAAGATAAATCTATTTGCCACCTTT
>NW_022683677.1:105650-106384 GCF_011630105.1 Anneissia japonica | reverse complement strand
TAAACCCAGATGTCAAGTTTGCAATTTCATGTGCACCTCTGACACATTCACTATTCCTAGTACTAATATTACTATTAGACCCTCTCCACTTACTTGTGATTCTTCTAACGTTATTTACATTTTATTTTCTAACAAATGTCAAATTGGTAATTACATTGGAGAGACTGGCACTAAATTCCGCCTCCGATTTAATAATCACAAAAAACCATCAGAGACAACTCCTCTGTTTTCTCAGTAGCCTGTCACTTCAATCTACCTAACCATATAGCATTAATGACATAAGATTTATTTTGGTCGCTAATAACTTTTTATCCCTCTCACATAGACGTAAAGAAGAATTGAAGTGGATTCTTAGAACCAATTCTTATATTAACGGTTTAAATAAAGACTTAGATTACTTATCAGACTATTCATTTATATATACTTAAATTTTTTCTTGGTTCCTAGGCCTTTAACCAGCTTTTATCTACTTTGTTTATTCCATATTAAGTAGAACGTTTAGGATGCGCATCTTATTACGCGCCTTTGTTCTTTACCGCTGATTCGATGTTCTGTTTTCGTTTCGTGTGTGAATATTGCTTTACTTTGTATTTTTTGTCAGTTGTTCCAAAGATACTAGAAATACAAGAGAGTTCTCGCATTGTAAAAATGAGGCGGAAGTCGTGCCCAACGTAGGCGGCGCCCTTCTTTTTAACCATGCAAGTTTCCTATACTTCGTGCCCAACGTACAGGGC
>NW_022683677.1:101319-103928 GCF_011630105.1 Anneissia japonica | reverse complement strand
GAACATTTATTAATTTTTTCTGCGAAGTGAGTCTCATGAACGACAATTCACCACAATTTTGGTAAAATTAATGTTGAAATCAGTCTAATGTTAGTGCAAAATATCATTAGGCCTTTGTAATCACCGCACGACGCGCGACTAACATGGCAACTAACACGCGCGTGGGTAAATCGTCACGTACGCTGACGGTTTATGGTCTGGTTGCTACGGTTTTTGTGCCGTGCAGCGTGTAGGGACGCACGTGCGCCTAGAATGTCGATGCCAGAGTTATAACCTTTGATGTCCCGAGATGTGCGTCCTAAATTTGTTGAATTACCTTGGTACATGGTCGCACGATCAATCGCTCACGAATTGTGAATGTGGAAAGCCTAGCGCTTCGAAAATGGCGGCTTCAAATAAGTTTAAATCTCTCGACGAAGACGAATTGGATAGAATTATTGACGAAAAGGGTTCTCAGTGTAGAAAATTTGTTGTGAATTCATCCGTTAATGTAGGCCCACTCAGTGAATATTGTAAGGAATCATCAAATTAGGCATAGGCCTAGCCTACTTGCATTGAAAATTTCACAGCAACGGAGCTCAACGAGTTACGTTTCTCCGGTCATTCTACGCTGAGGTAAGGAGAGCAAACGGTGAATTGTAGGCTAAACGATCAATGATAATGCTACGCTACGGACTACAACAGAAACTTTTTTAAAAAAGTTATGGCAATATGAAGTATTTTGGCTATGTAATATGACAGATATTGTGTAAAAGTTAAATAAAAGTTCTTGATATTTAAGTAATGTGTTCAGTTAATTATTTGCATCTATTTTTGGCTATGTAATATAACAGATATTGCCTTTCTATCGGTGTAATAATAATAACATTTGATATCCCCTTGGGAATTATATTTTTTTCTCAGGACTATATTTTCCCTCAGCGCTACGCGCTTCGGGAAAATATAATCCTTCGAAAAAAATATAATTTCCTCGGGGATATCAAATGTTATATTACACTGGGTCCTCTAACTAAGCAGGCAATATCTGTATAATATATAGGCGTTGTCAAGCCTCAATGAACATTTAGTGTAAGTGTACGATGAGATGATAAAAATACACCACACTAATTTATGTAGAACTGTACAATTTATTCCAAGTGAAAAGCGTATTTACAAAAACACTTGAGAAACAAGTTGATGACATATACAAATTGATAGAAAGCGAAAGTAATGTGTTCTCAGGGAGGAAAAACTGAGGAGTGTCTGTAAAAGTACAAATGTATGTGATATAACATCACCTTTCATACCATCTGACCAATATGGATTAGAAATTGCCTGTCCTTGTCTAGTACCTGGGAAACTCATCAACATTCCCAAATGATGTGTGGTCACTTGAATTAAGGCAAATGACCGTAAGGTAAATGACCTTCCTAAGCAAGGTGTATAACCCATGAAGTTGGGATATTAGTTAAAAATGCAAGGTATTATTTACACACAGATCCTATGTACACATTTACAGATGGTAGTACTGCTACAAACACATTGAATACAGGTGTCAAGTATTTAACAGTCATGATAACCCTTGCTGAGGATCGAAAAAGATTAACAAATGAATAATATCCTGTAAAGGCCCGGTTCGCGATATCGCTGACTATTCTGTTCTTGATACCCTTTCTCAACATGATTATCTATAACTTCCTAATATGCAACTTTAATTTGTTCGTATTTAGTAATTTCTTCTCCAGTTCTCCAATCTTCCATGCTGTAATTATTTAACTTAACTTTCCGGGGTTAATTTTCTCTCCAAGGTATTTTGACAGAGTACTTTCCTTCACACATTTTCATTGATTGTCTTTTAATGTCGAAATTCAAAAACCGAATTTTTAAAAATTAAAACAACGAGAAACAAAGAGTATGCAATATAATCAACTAACTTATTTTCAAATCCGTTTTACATGTTATATTATTAAACAAAAAAAAAAAACAAACAAAAAACCACCGTATTACGTTACAATGCATAAATTGGCATAGCTACATCCAAGACACTACGCACTTTCTTAGAATCCTTGATAATACTAATATCCTAACCAATCTATCCTAGTCACTATGGACGTCACTTTCGCTCTATACTAACATCCCTCATGAAGAAGGTATTCAAGCACTTAATAATTTCCTTTCTAAACAATGTGTGCCAGCCGAACATATTAACGATATCATTGCCATTACTAAATTCATTCTTACGCATAACCATTTCACTTTTAACAACAGTCACTATCTTCAAATTAAGGGGACCGCTATGGGCACGAAAATGGCTCCTAGCTATGCTAATGTTTTTATGCACGAGATTATTATTTCATCCTTTCACCTTAAACCCCTTCACTACG
The DNA here is from genome assembly GCF_011630105.1 of Anneissia japonica. Taxonomy (NCBI): domain Eukaryota; kingdom Metazoa; phylum Echinodermata; class Crinoidea; order Comatulida; family Comatulidae; genus Anneissia; species Anneissia japonica. The sequence continues at coordinate 101,565 of NW_022683677.1, read as the reverse complement.
CTCGCTATATTGATGATGTTTTCTTCATTTGGCCCCACGGTGAAGATACCCTCAATGCTTTTAAATCACATGCTAACAACTTCCATTCTAACATTAAATTTGCTTTTGAAACTTCGCCTTCCAAAATTCCATTTTTAGACGTTCTTGTAGGCATCTCTACTAACAACATAATCACATCCTCTTTATACACTAAACCTACTGATAACCATGAATTTCTGAACTTTCACAGCTCCCACCCTTTAAGCC
>NW_022683677.1:95469-98510 GCF_011630105.1 Anneissia japonica | reverse complement strand
TCACGTCTTATAACATGAGCGATCCAGTTTACTTGTTGTTGGCTGTAAAAGTCTTGTATAGAAATGGTCTTTACAATTGAGAAAAGTTTCTTGTTGTTTATTTTAAATGACCAGTCGGCATCGTCGTCAGGTTCTTCCTCCACTTGTTCTTCTTCCTCTTCATCGATACTGGGCACACGACATGCTACTACTGGAGACCTTTGTCTTTCGAACCCTTTAACTATTATAGACCTTAGAAAGTAGTTATATGTAGAGTTGAGCTTGTTAAGTTCACTTTGGAGTGGTCTCCATGAGTGACACCCGTAGGTCAGTCTTGATCTAACGAGGCCGTTGAGGAAGGTGACTCTGGTTGACAGTGCAATGCTCTTGTTGCATAGCATCTTGCGGTGCTTTGCAAAGGATGCTCTAGCACCTGTCTTCCTTGACTTTGAACGGATGCTTCCTAACACTTTATTCAGGAAACAAGCGAAGGGGGTGGGGTGGTGAGCATTGAAATGGAGATGAGTATAGTACTTCACTTGACTCTCAAGCTAGACCTTGTAAACAACTGCTTCAAGTGTGGTTTTAAATTATTTTTAATAGTTACAGTTAATAATTCATATATTTTACGTGTTGTTTAAATATCACTTTATTTTTCAATTTTATGAATTCATGTATTTACATTTTAAAAACCTCCGATATTTAAAAAAAATCCGTTTGTTGACTTCATATTATTTAAAGAGTTATTAAAATTAAATTTGTACATAGCATTGGGGCTTCTTTTTTTTAAAATTATAAATAGCGGACCTCTTTTTATTGTGACTAGTGAACTTTTTTTTTCTATGACTAGCGACATCATTTATTTATTATGACAAGCGAACCTCTTTTTTATATTATGAATAGCGAACCCTTTTTTTTTTTTTAATGAATAACGAACCTCTTTTTTTATTATTATGAATGGCGAACCTTTTTTTTTTTATATTATTATTATGAATAGCGAACCTTATGACTAACCCAGGTCCTATTTTTCTATTATGAATAACGGACTCTTTTCTTGATTTTGACTAATAAAACCTTTATTATGACTAGCGAACCTGTTATTCTATTATAATTAGCGAACCTTATAAATAATAAGCTTTATGAATAGTGGACATTTAAAAAAATTATGAATAGTGAACCTTAAACAATTGTATTATAACTAGCGGGACCTTATGAACAGTGGACCTTATGAATAGCGAACCTTATGCATCGCGTGGACCCCAGAGAATGATCAGACTTAAAAGCAAACTGGCGATCATTAGCAACTAAAGAATCTTTACAACAATTGTTTAAAATACACTCAAACAATATAAAATTAGCGTCCAAAAAGACTATAGGAAACCATAGTGATTCAATATTTCGTTTTTATTCGAACATATTCATCAGGAATATGAAAAAAATCTCGCATTCCCGTATTTCGGTAGACACCTGTCACGCCAAAATTCGTCCGGGCCAAAAAATGTGACACAAGACTGATTTATTAGTTTTAAATATTCCGTATTATTGTGTGGGGTATTGGGTCATACAATAGATGTTCTAATACATGAAATAATCATTCTCAGAATTGAATGCATGTACTCCGTCGCGGAGCACACACAACCAAACAAAACAAGGTAAAAAATGAACTACAGCGGACCAACACGATTTAAGACCACATCGTTTAACTTCTGTTCGTACTTTTACACCAAAGGGTTTACTGGCCGCGAAGTTTACTTAATTTTCACCAGTGATTTCACCGAATTCGATCCAACTCGGCCACAAGTCAACTCGGCCACAGTCAACTCGGCCACAAGTTAACTCGGCCACAAGTCAACTCGGCCACAAGTTAACTCGGCCACAAGTCAACTCGGCCACAAAAAGTTTGGCTACGTTCTACTCGGCCACAAGTCAACTCGGCCACAAGTCAACTCGGCCATCATCTCGGCCACAAGTCAACTCGGCCACAAGTCATTTACTGGTACTACATTGTACTAATTGTTATTATTATTGCTGTTATTATTGTTGTCATTGTTGTTATTATTATTGTTGTTTTTATTACCTTTAGTTTTAATACACTAATAATTATTAGTCTTAGCATTAACATTATATATTGTTCAAATTATTGCTGATATTATTATTATTACAGTACCATATAAATAATAAATAATTTTCGATTTTTTATTATTATTATTATTCATATTATTATTATTATTATTTATTAGTCTTAGTGTTATAACTTTAATAATAGTAATTTAAAAAGTTGTTGTTATGGGCGTTTTATTAGTATTTTTCTCATATTATTATTACTATTATTATCATTATTAGTTCCTATGCATGTAATGCAATAGGAACTATTGTAATCACTCTGTCACATTTCTTTTTTATTGTGTGTAGTATGTGTGTGCGTATGTGTGTAGACATTTATGCAAATGCGCATGCGTCAAAGAAAAGTTTTCCGACATTTTGTTTTACATCGCGATGCGAAGTTCGATGTGGATTTTCTGCAGAGTTCAGTCAGGGCTCACGCTAACCGATCGGCAAGTCGGCATGCATAAAACTATTTTGGTTTTACGGCAAAAAAAATCAACTGCTGTGGCATAGGTATTTTGAAGAAGGCCTAAAATAAAACAAAAAGATTTTAATACTTGCTGAAATACATCGTTTTTTTCATTTAGATCTCCATTTTTCACTAACTCCATGCGACGTTTATTTCTGTTGTATGTTGTATTATTATTATTGCTGTTGTTGTCAACTTTATTATCGATATTATTACCCTATTATTACTAAGTAGGCCTAGTATTATAAGTATTATTATTATTATTATTATTATTATTATTATTATTATTACTAATTAGTATTACTATTATTATAAAAATAAACATTATCTTTAATTTATTATTGTTGTATCATTGCTATTATCACCTTCAATATCGTTATTATCACTAATTAATTATTAAAATTGATATTTAAATATCGTTATTATTACCATACTAGTATTATTACTATTTGTTAAAATAAATATTACTATTAATGTTGTTGTTGTT
>NW_022683677.1:73360-95408 GCF_011630105.1 Anneissia japonica | reverse complement strand
GAAGTAGAATGTTGTGAGTAAACAGAAGACGAACACATTAATAAATAACTCTTTTTAATTCATAGACAATAGCATTCAAATCTCTTTTGGTAGTGTGGTGGTCCTCTTTTACTAAAACATACTGTGTATTTTATAATCATATATTGAAGAAAAAGGATGCAAAAACTTAGATTTACATTAAATAACTTGTGGCCGAGTTGACTTGTGGCCGAGTTGATTTGTGGCCGAGTTGACTTGTGGCCGAGTTGATGCGTGGCCGAGTTGGCTGTAGCCGAACTTTTTGTGGCCGAGTTGATTTGTGGCCGAGTTGACTTGTGGCCAAGTTGACTTGTGGCCGAGTTGACTTGTGGCCGAGTTGACTGTGGCCGAGTTGACTTGTGGCCGAGTTGACCTGCACCCATTTCACCTATGATTTCACACATACAATAACGAATGAAAACATATTGGGCTATATAATAAGATACAAGATATTTATCTATCATAATTTGATTACAAAAAAAAAAATATGAACAACGTTATAAAAATACAAGTTTAACTATTAAATAGACGCCGGACCGATTTTGGCTTATGTGGACTATATTTGGCAGGTAATTTTAAAGCCATGAAAATCGGTCCGGCGGACCAATTTTGGCCCCGCGGACCAATTTTTGCCCCGGACCAAATTTTTCCTGACAGGCCTATCCATGGAGGAATTATGGCCTATCATAGGTCCTGTTACCGTAAATACAGTAAAAGTTTATAAAAAAAATGCTTGTCTTCATTGTGTTATTTATTCATTTTAACACTGTATACATATGTATTTAAAACCCTTCTTCTCAAAGTGTTTCATTACACACATTAATTATACTCCCGATTAAAACAATCAGGTTTGATGCGGTGCTTATTAGCGGCGGTTTTTCGAGCATTTTCGGTATGTTCATTTCCACAATGAATTTATTACTTCTACGGACGTGCGTCACATCCTACACGGAACTCTCTCCTTGAAGAAAATACCGTAGACAGGCCTACTCATGCCAATAGGTTCAATGGAATTAGAGTTCAGGGATTTCTAAGTGTCTGTTTATGCGTTTAGGGACGGAATGCCCGCTTGTTTGTTAAGTGCCATGACAACATTCATTTTCATTATTTGGCTACACCTAGGCGTAGGCTGTAATTTATTGCCTGTTTACTTACGTTTACATTTTTTAGTTTATCAATCGAGCCATTGTTTCCCATTGTTGTTTTTCGGTGTTTTGACTTTTGATTTATGCATATATAATATATATATATACATATATATATATATATAGGCCTATTGGATCAGTTTCAGTGGATAGCCTTGCTGTTGGATGTGAAATTGTATTTAAAAACTAAATTTCCATAATTCTTAAGTACATTCTTGGTAGTTTCCTTTTATATTTCTGGTGAAATATATCTTGTTGTTCCTTATATTCAGTTGTATAAATGTTTGTTTAACATATTTACCTTTTAATGTGTCTTTTAATGTTCTATATTTGTTATATATTTTTTTTACCAAACTTTACCTGTATATTTAGCATTTTTAAATGTTTCTGTAAATTTCTCCCAATTCAGTTTCAAACTGACAGAAGAAATAAAGTTATCTTTATAGTGAAACTTGAAAAATATCTATGGTTGAAAACGTTCGTGCGCATCTTAAATGTATCTTGTCATCAAATGCTAAGAGGGAGTGTCATACTAATCCCTGTTGCAATGCATCAACTAGTGCTGTCCAATACGCATTCACAAAAATGTGAACGATTACTTGCGAAGCCATGGTGTATCTAGGAGTCTTAAAATGTGATAGGTGAGCATGCAGGTGTGGAATTAGAGGGAGCCACCGCCCCCCTTTTTGAATAGACCCGGACCCTCTAGGATATTGTTATCTTGATTGGCCCCACTTAGGGCTGGGATAAAACATTTTGAAAACAGACACCTCTGGGATTACTGGAAGTGGCACTACGTTTAATACATCGCATCATATCAGCGGCCTCCCCGTGCACTTAATCTTTATCCCCATCAGTCTCCCTTCCCTATGTCCTCACTCTACGCCACTAGATAGAGTGAGATACACTCAGAAGCTAAACTCTTAACAAAGCTAGAGTAGGTGGTTGTGTTTCTGTGACAGAAAAATATTTCTTTATTTTACTGAAGAACGGTAGATAAACGTTTTAGTTTTTCAATGTTGCGTGGCCCGATCAAATATTTGGCGGGCTGGAGTTGGCCCGCAGGTCGGGGTTGAATACCTGTGTGCTGAACAAATGCTCTTAAATTCTCATCCACTGTTTTTTTTTTTTTTTGTAAATATTTTTGGCAATTTTTAATGATTCTTATAATTGTATATTGTTATTATAATATTCTGTTGTTCAAGTGTTTTGCCTTAATGTAAACGAGAAGCAGCTTACTCCACTATATTATATTGAGTTTTGGGGCTCTGTGTGTGTCTGTGTACCTAAGGGAAATGGGGGAACACCTGCCAACACTTTCACATACACGGGACATTTTAACACGATTAACCTATGTTTCTGGAAGATTTAGATCTATTCCCTGTTATTAATCAACAGAATTAATTTTTTATAGAATTTAATCTGGTTAAAATCCGTTATAATTCTGTTAAAGAATTTCTGTCTCTTGCAAATATCAAGAAATATTCATCAAAAAACCTGAATAGCTCTTTCGAAATGATAAAATATAGTTATCACACTATAATGAGACACGAAAAAAAAAAAAAAAAAATCAGCAAACGTCTTTCTACGAAATCTATTTAAGAATCTATGCAACATAGATTGTGTATTATTCATGTACAGTACTTGTTAATCGTCTGGAAAAATAAATAATTTACTCAAATTGTATATAAAGTAATTAATCAATCAACATTAGTTTTCAATACTGAATATATAACACAAGTTTAAAGTGTAAAATGTTTTCAAATACCTAATATTTAAGTATATTTTTTCAGCTTTAAATGACAAATGTGAAGGAAACACATTTTCTTGCCCAATTTACACTAAAGAATATGGTATAAATCGGCTGATGAACAATTTTAGAAATTACGTAATAAAATGTTTGCACGCCTCATTGGAAAACAATAACTATTTTATTCTTTCATATGAGGAATTCAATGCTTCTATCATAAAATTTATGGTTTTTCCCTCGACTTTACCAAATTTAATATAGAAGAGAAATGAGCTCATCTATACTGTACTAGATTTCAATCTCACTTTCAGTTCCACATTTGTGCGTCATGATTTGGCATGGTAAATGTAGTCTACAATTCCTTGGTATGAAGATACGTTTAATTTACTTTAGATAAATGATATTGGTTTAATATACACATTTGCTGCAAATAATTGACTGGTTTTGCAATTTCATGAAATATTAAATTGAATATCATTTAAAAAAATTGTTGCAGTTATTAATACATTTGCTCTGGCTATTAACATGATCCAGCCTGAATTGACCAATTTTATGGAATTTTTACTGAAAATAAGGTATTTGGCTATTACATGTCTACTGTTTATTGTCACTTTCAAACTACATCACCTAAATTGTTGTGGCTTTTGTTGACATTGATAATACAGTAACTAGAAACGTGCTAAAATTGGCCACCATTTATAGAGCTTCCCTGCATTTAAATAGTTTAGGCAACCCTAACTAAACCTGGGATAAATTGGCAATAATGTATCATCTCCTTAATACATAATTCGTTTTAGCTGTTGCGCAAAACCTGGTTTTAAGTTTGCATTAACAACAATATCTGCAATTAGGCTAAATTGGGTACATTATAATAATATTTAAAAATTGTTAATTAGGTTATACCATAGGAAAAAACATTAGGCTGTGCTATGCTGGCATTATTGTATATTTAAACAATTGACTATAGAAAATTTCTACAGCCATAATAGAATAAAATGTTGCTGAAGGCACTCCCAGAAATGACATCACAAACACTATACAATGATATTTAACAATTAGACATATCCATAGAATTAAACATTTAGGTTATAAAAAATCTTTGGGTTCAATTGGTTACATCTAGGATTATAATTTTAGCTGGGTCTATACGCTTCACTGGATAAAAATATAAAGCCTACATGGTAGGATAGAATTCAGCATTATTGAGCCATCTGACAGACTCATGAGATACGACACCATTCAACGTCATCATTCTCTTCATACCACATGCAAATGTATGGCAGGCAGGCTAAGCCACAAAATATTATATAGACTTGATTTAAAAATTCTCAGTCAGGGTAAATGCTAATCATGGCTTGATACGTAACACCCAACAACTGGTGATTAGAAATTATCAATTCAGGCAAGTGCTTAAATATCAACTTGCTAAACTGAAGCACCAGTGATTAGAAATTCTCACTTCGGGTAAATGTTATTAATATTATCTTGCTACACTGAAGGACTGGTGATTACAAATTCTCACTTCAGGCAAGTGGTATAAACATTATCTTGCTAGACCGAAGCACCAGTGATTAGAAATTCTCACTTCGGGCAAGTGCTTAAATATTAACTTGCTAGACCAAAGCACCAGTGATTAGAAATTCTCACTTCGGGCAGGTGCTTAAATACTAACTTGCTAGACCAAAGCACCAGTGATTAGAAATTTTCACTTCGGGCAAGTGCTATAATTATTATCTTGCTAGACCGAGCCCAAGTGATTAGAAATGATCACTCGGGCAACCACATTCACATCAAGAAATAAGTGTTAAATATAAATTGCTAGACAAAAGGACTAGTGTCGACAAATTGTCACTTTGGGAAAGCGTTAAACAAATAGTCCCAAAGACCAGTGACTTGATCACATGAAAAATATTTTATGCATGACAGGGGTGGATCCAGAATTTTTCAAATGGAGGGGTGAGGGCCACCAAATCCAGATTAAAATAGGGAGTGCTAGCAGTAGTGGCATAACAAAGGGGCTGTAGACCCTATTGAGATATTTTGTATTTATATTCTATTTTATCCTATTTTCAATACCTGTCACTGGTATGTATTGATTTCTTTTTTTAAATGTAGTAGTACCAAAACGGAGACTCTTTCCCATCTCCCCCCCGCCCAACCCACTCCCATTGGATCTTCCCCTGCATGACACTCCATTTCATATTCTTCAAAAAATGATTTGTCTCGGATCTCTGGACTACTAGCTATGATCATCTTTCTTGGACAAAGACAGTATCATGGGGCACTAGGCCAGCCTCTTCCAGTGTTGTATCTCCATCCATATAAGATAATTGCCGCCTTGGAAAATTTGTTACAAGTTCGTATCTTTCGCTGGAGAATCCTTCTTTTTTCACACATGTTGTTAGGTCCTAAAAACACAGTGAACAGTTAAAAAATAAAATTTTGAAATAAATATGCACCTTTTAAATACAATATCAATGTGATCTTTAAACAAAATAAATTGGCATTTATTACAATACAAATTTCACACTGCCTCAAGGCATTTTATACTGAACCTTAAATACCAAAATCTAAAGAGGTCTCTACCACTAAAGTTAAGTCAGCATCGCTCTATCTAAAGGCTGTTTTCCAATATTTGCACAAATCAAAAACGTCAGTTCATGCGCAGCGCATTCACATTTCTATGAGAGTTTTTCACTTCAGCCAAATCAGTAGTTTGAACTGTTTTTACTTTTTGCGAAGTAAAAAGTATGGTACAGGTATGCCTTTAGGCAAACCTGTATAGACTATGCAAATTTTAAGGCCCTATTGTCAGCTTATCATCCACAGTTAGATTAAATATTTATATAATCTGGCAAGGTTTGAACAAAACACAAGGATGATAAGGTAACAATTAATTCTATGGGGTTTACGACATATATTTGGTTGGATAATAATAAACTGGAGGATATAATAATAGAAATGGAAATTCCACAATACAGTTTGTGTGTATGTTTGTGAATAGATTTTGCACAATGAGGAAGTTTCAAGATTAGGGCAGAACTAACTAGTATGATGAAATGATGAAACCATGCTTAGTGGTTAAGGATAAGATGCTTCACTTTCAAACCCAGGGTCCTGGGTTCAATTCCTGTCAAGTAACCGGATTCCTTGTGACTAATAATATAACTTAATTTATACACTGTAGAATATTACATGTCAAATGTTTGTCTTGTGAAAGAGATTGTAACCTACAGGAACATGAGAAACGATCTGATAATGATTAAAATAGAAGCACATAAATTATGCAAGTTATTTCTTAAATTAATATACCTGATATATTTTGAGTCTCATTTTAGTTTTTGAATATAATTATAAAGTACTGTATATTATAGAAACCGGGGGGGGGGGGGGGGGAAGGGGAAGGTGGTGTTAAATGTGTAGGCTTATGTACTAATTTATAAAAAGAAAATGGCAAAAATCATTATATTATATTGCACACTTTTAGGGAGAGGGAGGGTGTCAAAAAAAAAGTGTTTTGAACTCTTGTGAAAATTATGAAAATAATGGATGACTCCTGAAAGGATAGCAGACTTACCACCAATGTTGATCTGCCAGGGAGGTTGAGCTGTTTCCTTGCACCGTCAGGCAGTCTAAGCATAATCTTAGCTTCTGAGTCTAAGGAAAATATATTGACAATCATAGTTATAACTCTTCTTTTGAATCCAAAATGTAAATTACCTGTAAATGCGTGACTGCAGACAATGGTAAATGGAATTTAAATAAAAAAATTTTTTTGAATACCATGCCCCCATTTTCTCCTTATTTTTCTTTTCTTCTCTTTTCTTTTTCTGCTTGTGGTAGGGGTGACCTAGCCACCCCCCTTGCATACGCCCCTGAGGAATTAAAAATGTTCATTCTAACCACTGTAAAAAAATAAAGAAAAAATAGATAGCCGTACTAGTCTGATATAATAGTGAATAAATCACTTCTTCAGAATCGTTCACTTCTTCCGGAACATGAATTCACCTAATGCACAAAAGCTAGAGTATTGTCAATAAAACTTGTCTTTAAAGTACTTCATGTCCAGTGTTTTATCTAGGCAAGTCTTGCTTCATTTCTTGTTTCACGAACTTATTATTTTTAAAGATCGTCAGAGGCGGGTGGATAAAAAATAAAAATAACATTTTGTTTTCTTGATTAGCAAATAGTTTTGCCAAAAACATCCCAACAGAGGATATAATAAAAATAAAATTGTATTGTTGAATGTAAACAGTGTAGTAATGGGATGGTTAAATGCTTTAAATTTATAAATAGGAATAAAAGATACATATCTTATTTTTGGAGATTTCTAGGCAGCAGCAGACATAACAAAAATAAAAAATAACTTTAACATTTTCTTGAAATTTCCAATTTTATTTTTATTCTAAATTATCAATATTAGAGGGTTGCGGGTTTGTGAAATAAGGTATAAAAATAGTCTTGCCTTACTAAGAATAAAGAAATATTAGAAATGAAGAGCAATTTCTGCAACAACCAGTAGAGATCAAGTTTGAATGTTTAAGTGTTTTAGTAGCAGTAAAAAAAATTCAATAAGCTTTTATTTTTCAAATTAAAATATGAAACTGAAAAACTGCATACAACATGTATGGAATACTATTGAGACTCAAAGCGTACCACTGATAGCCAGTTGTCAGCAGAAACAATGGTTATATCTTATCAAATGATGTTTACAATTAAAAAGCTATGAGAATGGATGTCCTACATTATCACCACATAACAAACATTAGTAAAATTAATAAATTTCCCTACCGTTTTCTTTTGATGACTTTTTCTTTTCATCAGCATCATTAACATTATTGGTACCATCTGTATGGTTTATACTTGTACTTCCACCAGCAGACTCATTTCCTTTGTGGTTTTTCAGTATGACAGTTGTTGAACCAATTTCTTCATTTTCATTTGGCAAAGTTGTCTCAAGGCTGTCTTTTTGTTTAACTGCCTTACTTTCAGTTTCTTTAGCAACAAAGTTGTCTACTACGACTATGTGACCATCAACAGCCTCAATTTCATCTAATGTCTCAATATCTACATCGCTCTCTGGCCCCTTCTTGATGTTATTAGTTCTATGATTCTCGCCCTCAACATAACTACATGATTCGTCATCGCTTCCCGATTGGCAAGAACCACTTTCATATAATAATTCCGGTTCTGAGTCACTATCAACATAAATTGTTTTTTTATGCGATGATTGCTGACTGGTCTTGCAGCTCGTTTCCGACATGGAAGCTGCAATTGCAGCCTTCAACTGGCTTTCTTCGTCCGCATCTATTATACTTTCCTAGAAATAATTCAGATTTTATAATATTAGTCTTATGGAGTGTAAAGGGATTGCTTAACAAATTAATGGTATAAGAAATATAAATTCAAATATACAATGGTTACATAAACAAAATTCAATAAAAATTACAAAATATATTTCAAATTGACAATCCACACTGCAATATACTAGTAAGTCATTACTTTTCATTAATTTACGAACTTAACTACCCACTATATTAAAGGTTAACATTAGTCTTGGTTAACATTATGGCTATGGATATTAGGGCTAGGATTAAAGCTATGTTTTGTGTCAAAAAAAAAATAATTAGGTATATGGTTTGGGCTAGGGAGAAGTTTTAGATTTGTTAGGGTTAGGCTGAACAGTACAGTACTTTATTTTTAATCCTATAGTGCATAATTTATTCTAAAAAAGATATATTTCTATCTGGTGATTTCATGTCACTTATGAACACTTATAGTACCATTATTGATGCAGAAACCACTGCTTAAGTGACAGTTACTAATTACATAGATTTAAACACCAATACACCGATGTTTGTTTACAGCCGGTCATTTAACACAGCTTGAGTATACCATGTAAAACAGTGCGATTAGTGTGAAAGTATAGGAAAAGGTAATGTTATGTTTGCGAAAACAACCACCCACTGTTAACGTCAGTAATAAATGGCAAGGAAAGGCAATTGATTGTTCAAAATAATGTTTATTTTACTTATCCTAGCGTTCTCCTTGCATTGTATGCTTTTAAATTTAAGCGATACTTTGTAAACCTTAGCTAGCCTTAAGATCATAGCGCAGTTTGATGATCGAAGACTCTCATGCATACCGAAACAGGCTGTAGATGTGCAGGGGTCTAGGCCTAACATTTGTCGAAATATCTTAATGTTTGCGGCCAGTGTCCTTTAGAGCATTAGCAAAATATTAAGGCAAAATTCTCAAGTTCAATTTCCAATAAATTCGGTATAGTTTACTGGGAATTATGATGATTTTTTACAGCAATAACAAGAGACGGCTGAAATAGGAATCTCCATGTAAAACACCGCTGTGCTAGTCCATTGTTTACATCTAACAACCTAGTTAGGTCATGTGATGCTCATCACTGAATCGGTATAAATGTGTGGGCTCCAGTTCTTACCTTCCTTGCTTTCTTCTTTGGAGGACTAAATCCATCTCTGTCAAAACAAGGATAATCCCTTAGAAATTTGGTCACTGATGAATAAAGCAAAAACATAAGAATTATTACATGATCAACTGTTCACTGACAATGTGATTAGGTGGTCACACACAAATTTGATTAAAATATTTTGTTATCAAGTTCTCACTAAAAATCATGTGATTAGGTGGTCACAAAATTTGAATAACTGATTTGTGATCAAGACCTTGCAGTAAAAGTATGTGATCAGGTAGTAGTCACAAAAAATTTGATGAGAAGATTTGTTATTAAGTTCTCACTAAGAAGCACATGATTTAGGTGGTTACAGACAATTTGAATACATTATTTGTGATCAACTTCTTGCCACAGATATACATGCGATCTGGGAGTTACTGAGAATTTTAATGAAATGATTTGTAATCAAGTTCTTACCAGTGGCATAGCTATGGGCAGTGCAGCCAGTGCAAAGCACTGGGGCCCAAGGCTATTAGGGGGCCCATTCATAAATAGACCTAAAAATAATTATTTTAATTACTTTCCAACTTAACATTTTTCAAGAATAAAATGGCCAGTGGGCTCCTCAATAATATTCGGTTTTCCAGAGGAGTAATCATTAATTAATGTAATGATTTCACATCAGTGGTGCATTCAAGGGTACCCCAGCCGACCTGACCCCCCACCCATTAATTTTTTTCAAAATTATAAAAGAAATGGGAAAAAAGTGAAATTGCCATTTCCAGCCATCTAGGGGGGCTATAATCATAAATTTTCTTACCTCAGCCCCAATCATGGTGGGCTGAGGTGGTCTTCACCTCCACCTCTCCCTGGCCCCTCTATTTCGAATTCCCTGACCCGCTACTTCAATTTATATGCCACCAATTTTCTTGATTAGTTTAGAACCGTCTGCTGAGACTGATTATCATTAGTACACAGACCGTTAAGAGTAGGGGGTAAAAGGAGCCTTACGATGAATTTTCGGAGAACTTTAGAGAATTCTGCTATAACATCAAAGGACCCGGCAATTAATCTTGCACTGGGGCCCTTTCGCACCTAGCTACGCCGCTGGTTCTCACTAAGAAATATGCGATCAGGTGTTCATTGACAATTTGAAGAACTGATTGTGATCAATAAGTTCTTGCAACAAATGTTGCAAAAAATAAAAGAATTTGATGAAATGGTTTGCTACCAAGTTCTCACTAAGAAATATGTGATTAGCTGGTCACAAACAATTTTAAGAACTGATTTGTGATCAAGTTCTTGCACAAGTGTGTGATCAAATGATTTTTGATTTTCAGATTCTAATGCGACCTTACGACCCATAAAAATTTTCAGACAACCCATATACAGTATGGGTTGCCAATTGGGAGATTTTGCAAAGTTTTCAAATTGTATTCTGATATTTTAAATTCTTTCAGATGACTGTCAGACAGTATTATGATTAGCATCAGTGATATATTGAGAGTAACATGATCCAGAGTTTGGTACAGGCTTTTTATGTGCATCGGCTTTCAGATTTGCATGCTATGTGAATGTAATGTGCAATTTTGGACCCCATTGGAAATGGGCTGGACTCCGGCCTAATGGGCACTCCTGGTGCTCATTAATTTTCACTTTTCTTGTTCTCAAATCTTTTTTATATTGTTTGTGCATGTTGAGCATCAAATCAATTCAATCAATCAATCACTATATGGCTATGAATATTAGGGCTAGAATTAAAACTATGTTTGGTGTCAAAAAAAAAAAAAATTAGTATATGGTTTGGGCTACGGAGAAGTTTTGGATTTGTGAGGGTTAGGCTGAACAGTACTTTATTTTTAATCATATAGTGCATAATTTATTCTAAAAAACATATATTTCTATCTGGTGATTTCATGTCACTTATGAATACTTATAGTACCATTATAGATGCAGAAAGAACTTTATCTGCATTGCTTCTCTCCACCATTGGTACCTGGTGAGGTTGCCTGCTCCTACATTTATAACAGCAGCTACACTTAAGCATGTGGACTCAATGACCTGGGACAGAAGCCCTTTGTATTCGCAAAGAGTGCTATATAAATAATTGAATAAAAAAAAATTTTAAAAACAGCTGCATCGTAGAATATTAAACAATTAATATTCTCAAGACTGACTCCCATCGATAGATCATGATGGGCTGTGTCGTACAGCGCTGTCTTACAACAGAAGTTGGCTTTTACGTGTTCAAGAGCACACAAAAAATTACTGTATACCACAAAGGTCACATATGTGATGCATCAACAAAAGATTTACATACCCAAGTCGCAAAATGCAACACTATCAAGTTTACTCCACGATGCAAGGAGTTCGCCGGTCCTCGGGTCCAGGATGCTGACATACGGGAAACTGACGACCTTATAAAACTGACAATACTTTTGGCCTTCCTCACTATCATGGTATACCTAGTGTGAGGAAATCGAAACTGTCAATTTGAATATCCGTTTTGATATTTACTTTAGTTAATCAGGTATAAGTCCACCTTACATATAAGTCCACCTTAGATATAAACCCACCCACGATTTAATGCCCAATTTCATGTTGTCAGGGTTTCACTAGACAGAGTTCGAATTTTTAGCATCTCAGCGTGGGGATGGTAGGCCCAGTCGTATGCTACAAATTACATTGCTAGGTAGGCCTATGCCCTAAGCCTTGCCATGGGAGAAATATTTTGTCACGAAATATAATTTGTGTTTTACTGTTTTCTGCAACAAAATAATACTTTACAGAAGCCAAAATTACCGGAGCCCACTGTAAGTATTCATTTGAAGTGATTTCCAAATGAAAACATGACCATATAATGCCCAAAACGTTTTGTGAATTTAGATTCCCCAGGTATAAACACCGGGATAAGACTACCGGACAAAATCGTCCCAATCTTGTGCCCAAAGTCATGGGATTACACACGAAGAACAATGGTACTGTATATCATATTAAAACTGTGTTGGTAATTTTGAATGACCACACTTTATACTGACCTGCCAGAAGACAAATGATTGGTTGATGAAGCGTTTGACTGCCGGGTCACTCCATACATCCCTGTTAAGTTTCTGGCAACTGAACTCTTGGACATCTTGGACATTGACTAATAACCAATGGCCTTGCTGCTGACCAACTTCACGTGCCTGATAACAAGCCATGATAGGAAAATTTTAACACATGTCAACTGCGACATTGCATCCATGTGACTCTGCCTTAAAGTAAAGTCAGGTTTCCATAAAATTACTACATTATCGCCAACAACTTTCACTGACCCTAATTGGTTAAATCAGGAAGCCTTCTTAATTCCATCGGCATGCAGTGGAACAATTGCAGTGAAAAAAATGTAACGATAGTGCACCTTTTTTATGAAAACAGAATTTAGATTTAGCTTGCATCCCTGTAATCCATGTAAAACAAACGAAATTCATTTAAGTAGCAGAACCAGTCGCATATTGACAAACAGCCACACAAGGGTGGCACCAGGGAAGGGGGGAAGGACTGGGGGCCCAGGGCCCCTGTTAGGGAGAGCTGGCCGTCCGGTGGCAAGAAAAAGCACAATTCGTCGGGAGCAGAAAAACCAGAACCCTGCGGGTGTGTACGTTCCTTTGTACGTAAACGTAGTTTAGAGGGATTTGTAGTCCAGTAATGGTTTCTAATGTTTTTACGTACACCTACACCCCCAGACAGGTCCGTCCATCAAATGCTGTATATTTACATACAGTACTTGCAAACATTCGAATATCAAAAATAGCGACGCTATTCATTGGTGACAAAAAATTAAGATGGCAATTATATCCTAATTCTTGTACAGTTGCTTCAAACAAAACAAGAGTTACTTAATTTCAAGTGTACTGTTTATTTACCTCACAACCAAGAAAAAATATTTAAGTTACATTTTAATCAGTAGACTTACAAACTTCACCATGAAGGGCACAGTATGTTGCTTGTTTCGCTGGATCTCATTGGAGTCATAACGTCAATATTTATTCGAATGACACTTATAATCTGTTCAACATTTCCAGCTTGTGCGTCATTAAAGCACTTTAAGTTTTTGTTGTCATGATAGCTCGAAGCTTGGTTTTGTTTTTTCAACAATAGAGAAAACTTTCTCAGTCACTACTGCTATAAAATATTACCATAGTTCCCCGGGTAGAATCCCACACCGACTTTACGCCCAACTTCGCGTACACGAATTTCCCCGGGTGATGACCCAGGGTCTGAGGATTGGGTAAGTCGGCATACCTAGCAGGCCTTGCCTAGGTCGATAAATTTAACAAATGCTCAAAAAATAAAGGAATTGTCTCCGAATTCTGCCGACTTGAAACTCTTAAAACTGATATTGGTCGCCATAAATTAAAACACAAAGCCCATTCTTGTAAATTACTTTGTTGTTTACTGTCGCTAAAAATAAGCAGCTCGCTAACTGCGGCTAAAGTAAAGATAGACAACACCGCGGTCCGTCCCTGAAAAGATTTGCCCAGTGGGCTGATCGGATCGTTAATTCACAGCGTGAAGACTCACGTGTTTCCACAGAGATTGGCTGCTAAAAATAACTCGTTACATCATGCAAGACTGATTTCTTCGCCCGAATATTGTTTTGATAGGCTATTGAATCGTAGGTGAAAACCACCTTGCAAAACGATCGTCATTTCCGTCTGTTCATACACTAGGCCAAGGAAATCCCGGGGATTAATTCCACTCTCCGCCCCCCCCCCCCGAAATCGGGACAGTTTCGCGTTTATGGGGATGGGATTATACCCGGGGAACCACGGACTAATATTCCCTTCATCACACTGGCAAGTAGTGGATACTTCTTGCAATTATTTTTTTTTTAATTCTAAAAATAGGGACGTACCTATTGTTTTTGACATCGGAAATCGGGACGTCAATTTGAGATAACAAATTTTGAAGTATGATTAACATTTTCGGGTATCCAAAGCTGTCATGTCCTAAAAACCTCCCACCTTAACCAAAACCATAGTAGGGCTGGGGTGGTGTTGGGTTACACCACAAAATGTCCTTCATTTTTTCACAACTTGACTGGTCAAACCACAGAACCAAAGTTGGCGGTTTTAGAAGTCAAACTTATCCATTTATCATCTACTAAAATAGTCTTCATTGTTTGACATACCTTCTCCGTGGTTTGACAACAACAAATTTTCTTTCGTTCTTCGTTCAAAATTTGCTTAGTGACACACATGCGTAATAAGTAGAATAGTTATCACAATTACTGCTCTGCAAAATGCATGTCACGCATGCGCTGTATGGTGGTAGATAAAACGTGCCTCGGTCAATGATTTATTTCGAGTTTGCAGAGAGTTAAGAATACAGAACACTCATTTATTTTACATATTCAAGTATACATGACATAACTATGTTGTAAACCAGTAAAATTACACAGTAGTCGTAAACAAAAAACTTCATAATACTGACGACACGTACGTTTTTCTGTGTTTAAAGTACAGTAACTGTGCACAATTAGTTTTTTTCTGCACCACTTTCTTTTCGTTTTTTTATATATAGGCCTAGAGGAACGATTGTAAATAGTCTATCAAACTAATGCCGCCAAAACTGTCAACTTTTGCTCTGTGGTTTATCAAGCCACAGACCTCTAGGGTCTAATTCCAGTAATGGAGGTCAGTCTGGTCAGAATAGTAAGTTGTGTTTATATGAATGCATTTGCTACATATTCAATCGTTACAAATACTCTTGATTTTTATTTTGTCGCGGATTATTGTTTATTGATCTGTATGGTAGTCTTGTGGTAGACCAATATATTATTTATTTTAACAAAACTGACTGAATGCTGCTGTCGTCGTCGTCGTGTTTTGTGCGTATTGCCAGGGAGTTGTTATAGTGTATTGCACACCAACAGCAACGTCAATTGCCGTGTTCATCGTGTGTAAAAGACTTTAAGTAGGTAAGCACATTCGATTCAATACTATATGTAAAATGTTGTTCAGATCACGTTAATTTTTACTAAAACACACGTTACACCTACTAGACGACAAGCAGTAGTCGACTTACCAAAACTACCTAAGTTCACGCTAGGGCCTAGACGTTCGCATAAACAACACAGACAACTTCTCTAGTGTAAACTGTATACTCTCGCGATAGAAAACAAAATTTCCGCAAAATATTAAACACGTTCGATCCAATACCATTATGTAAAGACCGTGTTTGGTTAGATCACTTTTTTTTTTCATTTTTAATAACACGTGCGCCTGCTACATTAACACGACAGAGGCCTAACCCTGCCGACGATCCCGTAAACAATTGGTCAACTACACCAACAAGGTATGCATTATGGAACTCGCTTACCCTCTCGCGATGAAAAACAAAATGTCGGCAAAGTTTAGGTCACAAAGGAACTAAAAATGATACATATTTTCTACACATCAGTAGACTCTATCTATAAAATTAGTTAAATAAGCATTTGAAACCCCTAGCCATATTTTTCGTAGGGCTTCGTTCTCTGAACCACATTCAAAACATATTGAGCGTCACCAGATCACGGCCCTCACGTGAAACTCTTGCTGTCACATAGTGATCTTAGAGAATCAGACGATCTTACTGTTGCAAGCGTTCCTTTGTGCATGATGTCCAATGGTGGCCTAAACAGATCTTCCAAAGTGCGTTTCTTCGCTGATTCTCCTCCTTTATTATTGCTTAGCCCCCGTATCATCTCCTCCTGTTGTCCTGGAGAGAAAAACAAAGTTGTAATGAGTGAAGAATATGGCTATTAAATGCTTTATCAGGTTTCATCACTATAGTCTTACTCATGTTTTTCATCACCATAGTCTTACTCATGATTATTGTCTGGAGAAGAGACTTCAGTCATGTATAAATTGTAACATACCAGGTTACTTTTACCCCACCCCCCAAACCAACAAAAAAATATCAGTTGGAATAACCTGTGTAACATTTTCCTTGTCCAAATTACCCCAAATGTTGAGTAAGTTGAACTGATTCCATGTCAAATTATGAAACGTGATTGGCTGTGGGCACCGAAACCTCTGATGATTAAATGCCTTCACAAATACGTAATACAAATTACAGTAATGACTTATCGATTATTATTGTATATTTTCAGATATTTCAGGTGCACCAAGTTTCTTCCCTATTCTTTCTTCTTCCTGCTCTTATTAAAATACACTACAAATTAATAAACATAGGGCCTAAGGTACTACATAGGCCTAGAACTTTCGTAAACATTGTGTGTATTGTATACTCAGTTTAACACATTTCCATCTTCCCATATTGAAAGCCAAATTTAGTCGGTCTTGACCCAATCTAGGCCAATTTAGGTATGCTTTCTTCATAAAGGCTTCTACCGCCTGATTATAAATCGACGGGAAATGTTACCGATAGCTGATTAAGGAAGAACAGTCAAGCTGTTTTTTTTTCCAGAGTACAAAGTCCAATGCTCACAGATCGAATTGTTTATTTCTTCTTAAGTTTAATCTACCATTTACCATTCACACCACTGAGCTTTTCACAGAATATATGCCACAAATACACTGACAACGCATAAGCAAAGTCTTCCAATCTTCAAACCTACTTTAGATCCTAGTATGAACAGCAGTACAATTTAAACAAGGCAGATTTATACTTCATCTTGTTCAAATATTATCTAATGAGAACATGGCTTTAATTTATAAACCATACAAAAGTTCTAGTATTGTGTTTTTGTTATTATTTTTCTTATTGTCATTATTATTACTGTCGTTATTATTAAAACTATTATTATTATATTATTATTATAGTAAAACAACAATTACATTTTTATTTCACTATACAAACTATGCTTATGGAGGATCATTTAGAAAACCAATTTTGGTTATTTGATCCTCCTTCTTTTTGTTACATTCTCCCATGTGTTGCTTAGCACTTTGACCACTAGTTTTTTTCCCATAAATATTGTTTACATTGAAGTGAATTTTCTGTTAATTGTTTTATGTTCAAAAGGAAAAATAAACTTTTATTTGACTTGACTTGATTTGATAACTGGGCCTTCTGGGAAAGCAGTAGCTTGATACCCTACAGGTTGTTCTCCAATTTAAAAAAAAAAAACAAAACAAAATGAAATATATATATTGACAAAAATTATCTTGTTTAATATAACATTCATTTTTATTTTTACTTTCTAAGAACCCATATTTCAAGTGGCTAGATGAGGTAACGATTACGTACTTGTCTCTGCCCGAAAATCCCTAAATCGGTCAAAAACTGACCCTGGGGCACCTCTCCTCCTCGGCCTCGGTCCTGGGGACAGAAAACGACGGAAAATTAATTGATCAACTATAATGTATTTAAAGAAAAGGAAAACACAAATTAGATACACAAATTAGTAGCATAGTTGTAAATGACAATAGTTTTTTATATACACAATAAATGACTTGTGTAGGAGCGGTTCTGCTTCTCAATCTTGAAGCCACAGGGTTTAAAGTTCGCTTGTGTCCTTAGGCAAGGCACTTTATCGGCATTTGTCTCTCATCCACCCAGGAGTACAACTGGGTAGCTGGTTGGACCAAACACAAAATGCGGTGATTACATCTGCAACAATATGGAATTCTCCACAGGAAGCTGAGTATGAGTTCTATATGTGCTTGACTGGGGGTAATAATGTGAAGGGCTCAGAGGCCTTCTTGGCATGAAGTGCTATAAGTAACATATTATTATTATCCCATATTAAGGGGTGGAAGTATTTGATAGTCTGTTCTAGTTAAACTTGCCTTAGTTGACTTACCTAACTCAAATAATTTCTAAGTCGATCTTATTTTACATATCAAATTGTTGTGTTTTCACTTTAATTAACCCTCTGTTAAGTCAAAATTTTACCCAAGTTGAACAAATTTTCAATGCCATTTGGATTCGACTTAGGCAAGTTTAACTATATTCATCAAAAATGAAATCACAAAAATAGGAAACAATGACATTTCCAAAATGTTGGTGTGTAAACACCAAAATTCATGTCTACAGTTTTCCATGTTTACAGACAGTCAATAATCGACTTAGAATCATTTCTAAGTCGATCTTATTTTACATACCAAATTGTTGTGTTTTCACATAATGACAACCAAAATTCATGTCTACAGTTTTCGATGTTTACAGACAGTCAGTACAACATTAACACTCATTGCATACATCAACTACATTACAAAGCTCCATGCTGCAAAGCATACAGTGGGAGCGAATATCATGTGCTTACCAAATACAGGAATGTCTTGTACAAGTACCTCACGCTTCTGTGGAATTGGAGCCCTTACATTATCTCTGTAACGACAAGGGTGTTACAAATAATATTTTTATTAATATTAGCAATGTTTAACGTTATGTTGATGCAAAGAGCCTCACAGCCACAAACTTTTCACTCACAAATACTGCCCTTGCATGCATACTGATTAGTATTCATGGTTTTTCATTTATTGCAGATGATAATGACATTAAAAACTTGAAAATTATGGCTTTGATTCACAATATCAATGTATATTATACATTAATAGTTTATTCAGAAAGTAGTTCACTCATAAAAAAAAAATAAAAATAGAAGCGCCACTTCTGGGAATGTGGTTTAATGATACCCATCAGCACTGACATCTGAGACAATTGATACAAGACTAAGACCATGAAGCTATCGTGAATTTGCAGGAGATAAGCATTTTCCGGAAATCCATCCAAATTTGACTTATGCAACTTGCGGGAGACCTGGGACCCCTGGACAGAGAAATTTTCTGCCTTACTCTGGTGATTCCACTGCTGAGCTTTGCGATACGGACGATGATCCTGGTGTGTCCACTACTCCATCGAGCTGCATACTGATGGCCATTTCCAGATTGCCATTGCAAATTTCTAACAATTTACGACCAACATCTACACTAGCCCCTGTAAAAGAATCAGAATAATTTGTGTCATTCTTAATAGCTTAATTGAGTGCATTTAAATTAAGTGTTTCATTTGTAAAATCTAAGTTGCAAATTTTATTTTTTTTCACTAGGTCTAGGCCTACTAAGCCAATGTTCCACAAACTGTGGGTAGTGATCCACCACGCCAGTGGATCACCACAATATTTTGGTGGGTCTTAAAAAATGAAATGATAAAAAGAAAAAAAAAAATCAGCTAGCTCGATAATATAGTCTGTCAGTTATCTGCTATAACTTGCTCATTAAAGCTTGGTTTCCAATACAATCGCTACACCCCATCGCCGACAGCTCTCAGTGATGCTGATTGATTGGTCAAATCGGGGGGTCTTTTGTGCTGAAAACACTGTAGCAATAGTGTCTAGTGAAATTAAGGAAACCAGGAGCGGATTGCTATAAGCAGTCTTTAGACGGTCTATAATCGTGACTCCACTACTGGTCTATGAATATAGACCATTGCTATACCGCGGTCTAACCAGTTAGCCGTCTTAAATTTTAAAGCCTACTCGGAGGAGGCTTAAGACAGTCTTATCATTTTCATTTCATCATGGCGTTCTGTTGATTAATTAAACAGTGCAATCTCAAGACCTAGGCCTACATCGTCAAAGTCGGAGAATCGAACAACAAATATTCCGCGTTCATTTCGATACATTTGCGTGCGTCGAGCATTCATGACAACACCCCAAATCTTACGTTACCAGCGAGTGCTTGTTTGCATTTCAATACTCAAAGCGGCGAAGACTGTTTTATAGCAATGATCTAGGAATGACTTTAGTAAGACCGTCTAAGTGATAAAGCCGGCTTTATTCGAGAAGTTAAGACTACCAGTTAAGACCATTTTATAGCAATCTGCCCCAAGCTTTAGTTACAAGTATTAGAAGTACAGTAACAATGACACAAAATGCCCCCTCTCTCTGCCCTAATAAAAAAGACAAAAAAAATAGAGAGAACAAATTAAAACAAGAGAATGAAGGATAGGCCTAGGCCTACTCCAAAAAAAGCTAACTTACGATTTAACTTTATATAGGCCTACTAGGCCTAGACCTTGGCCCTAGTAGTAGGCCTCCTCCTAGGGCCTAGCCTAGGCCCTAGTCCTAGGTCCTACTACACTACTCGGCCTAGCCTACATTCCCTTCTTGTGTTCTACTCGGGATCGGCGGCGCTAATGCACTTTATTTAGTACTCCACCCTATGCCTAACTAAACTTAAATTAATCTTCAGTCTTTCGGCCTATATTTGCGTCTACCTAGCTAGGCCTAAGACATAGGCACCTAGATGAACTAGGCTAGGCTAGGCTTAGGCCTATTCATAGTCTCGAGAAAAACACGGCCCACGTACTGGCCCTAAGCTAGGCCCAGGCCTAGGCCTATGCCACCTTCGAAAAGAAATACGGAGTAAATTATCACATTATAACATTTACAAAACCTAGTCTGTGCATTATAAAAAATAATTAGAGGCTTCCTGCTATACCTGTGACAGACCGGAACTGCTCCACCAAAGCCTTCATTCCCTTAACTTTTGACTTGGACGCCATGACTTTTGGATCACCGGATGGGACACCATCAAAATCCGACTTTATCAAAAAAACAAAATTATAGCGGGCGACATTCAACTACTGATAGACTCTCTCAATCTATCAAGCAGCTGCTGTAGACCTATCCAAAGAGAACATTTTTGAGTGTCGCCCTCTATTGTTGTAAACGAGGTAATTTCAAGTGCTTTCCTCCAAAATACGTGTTGCTCTATCTCCACACGAATTAAATGTCGGATACCAATTATAACGATTCATTATTTTTTTCCCTTCTATTTTTCGGTGTTTAACCCTCACCACGATTCTTAATACGGCGAGTTCGTCGTTGTCTATTTCCGAGCAGTAGGTCTACGTTGTAATGACGTTAGTGTTTTGTCTGTGTTGGTTGTTCGCTTGTGCGAACGTTCTAGGATTATGGTTAGCCATCAGGGCCATAGAAAGCGCCGTAATCACAATGAAAGTTATCTTCATAAAAAGCGCCGCCGTAATGCATTCATAAGCGCCGTAATGCCATTCATTTTCAACCAATAACAGGTTTAGGATGACGCCAACAGGGTCATAATGAAAGCGCAGTGATCATAATAAAAGCGCCGTAATCATAATGAAAGCACCGTAATCATAATGAAAGCGCCGTAATCTAGAGTTCCTATATAGACAGGAACTCTACCGTAATCATAATTAACCAATTATAATGATTACGGCGTTAACTTGTTCGACAAAAGCGCCGCTTTGAGTAGCTGGCGCAAGGACCACACAAATTGGCCAATCACATTCCATCTTTCATGTTTGCTGAATTTAACGAAAATGTGATGGATGGTTTGACTAGGCGCGCCACTATCGCTTTTGGAGCCATTCAATACATGAACCGTGAGCAATGGATGTGCAAAATTTAAAATTCCTTCAAGTAGGGCCTACAGTACGTCTAAATGTATCCATCAATCGTCTTGTCACTGAAGCAGTTAATAATAAGGATAATGGGAATTTTTGCCTGCGTGATGAGTAACTAAATCCTTAGAATAGTTCTTTATCTAGCCTAGGCCTAGGGTAGGCCAGCCTAGCCTAGAGTTACGTCATTAAACATTAAAACATTATTTAAAAAAAAAAAACATTAAAATCATGAAAACAATATTATTATTATTATTGTTATTATTATTTAAAAACATTAAAATCATTAAAACATTATTATTATTATAATTATTTAAAAAACATTAAAAT
>NW_022683677.1:64509-72501 GCF_011630105.1 Anneissia japonica | reverse complement strand
ATTAGGCCTTTGTAATCACCGCACGACGCGCGACTAACATGGCAACTAACACGCGCGTGGGTAAATCGTCACGTACGCTGACGGTTTTTGGTCTGGTTGCTATGGTTTTTGTGACGTTCAGCGTGTAGGGACGCACGTGCGCCTAGAATGTCGATGCCAGAGTTATAACCTTTGATGTCCCGAGGTGTGCGTCCTTTTGTTGAATTACCTTTGTGTAATATAGCCTTTCTGCAAAGATACTAGAAACAAGTTATCCTCCATTAGTGGAAAAAGAAGGCGCCGTGTGCGTCTGGATATACTTCAGAGCCGTAGATAGAGAGAGTTTGGCCAACTCGGTTTCAGGAGATTCTGCTATACGCGCGTGTGATTGGGTGGATCGCAATCACATGACTTGCACCGGCCATATTGTTACATAAACAAAACATTGGCGAGCCACTTTAGCAGTTATGATAGATGATTAAGGCTATGTGAAATACCGTTATGTTCGGTTTGAGGGTTGCTGCAATCGATCCAAAAGAACAAAAATGTATCAATTTCCTTAAATTTCATAAAGGAGGAGGATTTGGGGGTTTTATTTAAAATTTGAATGGCGATCGAATATTCTCGCTATCCACGCATTCAAAAAAGGCATTGTGTCGGCCGCCCGCCCCACTTTGCGGTAATCCTAGATTTCAGTACATCACGCGGATTGCCGCCATTGTTATTTTTGTAAACGAGGTAATTTCAAGTACTTTCCTCCAAAATACGTGTTGCTCTATCTCCACACGAAATAAATGTCGGATACCAATTATAACAATTCATTATTTTTTCCCCTTCTATTTTTCGGTGTTTAACCCTCACCACGATTCTTAATACGGCGAGTTCGTCGTTGTCTATTTCCGAGCAGTAGGTCTACGTTGTAATGACGTTAGTGTTTTGTCTGTGTTGGTTGTTCGTTTGTGCGAACGTTCTAGGATTATGGTTAGCCATCAGGGCCATAGAAAGCGCCGTAATCACAATGAAAGTTATCTTCATAAAAAGCGCCGCCGTAATGCATTCATAAGCACCGTAATGCCATTCATTTTCAACCAATCACAGGTTTAGGATGACGCCAACTGGGTCATAATGAAAGCGCAGTGATCATAATAAAAGCGCCATAATCATAATGAAAGCACCGTAATCATAATGAAAGCGCCGTAATCTATAGAGTTCCTATATAGACAGAACTCTACCGTAATCATAATTAAAGCGCCGTCATGCTATTCACTTTTAACCAATCATAATGATTACGGCGTTAACTTGTTCGACAAAAGCGCCGCTTTGAGTAGCTGGCGCAAGGGCCACACAATTGGCCAATCACATTCCATCTTTCATGTTTGCTGAATTTAACGAAAATGTGATGGATGGTTTGACTAGGCGCGCCACTATCGCTTTTGGAGCCATTCAATACATGAACCGTGAGCAATGGATGTGCAAAATTTAAAATTCCTTCAAGTAGGGCCTACAGTACGTCTAAATGTATCCATCAATCGTCTTGTTACTGAAGCAGTTAATGATGAGGATAATGGGAATTTTTGCCTGCGTGATGAGTAACTAAATCCTTAGAATAGTTCTTTATCTAGCCTAGGCCTAGGGTAGGCCAGCCTAGCCTAGAGTTACGTCATTAAACATTAAAACATTATTAAAAAAAAAAAAACATTAAAATCATTAAAACATTATTATTATTATTATTATTATTATTATTATTATTATTATTATTATTATTATTATTTAAAAACATTAAAATCATTAAAACATTATTATTATTATAATTAATTAAAAAACATTAAAATCATTTAAACATTATTATTATTATTATTATTTAAAAACATTAAAATAATATTTTCATCACGATTGAGAGGAAAACATGTAGGTATTCGTTTTTCTGATCTTCGGTCTTCGTTTTGTAGACACCCATATAGGGTGTCATAAAACGAAGACCCTTAAGTATTTCTTGATATTCCTCATTTTATTCCGATAAAATAATGAAATAGGTACTCGGCAACTGTTTTATGATGATTTTGAAATACTTTCAATAAGATAATTAATTGAGAACTAAGGTCTTCGTTTTTCGGGTCTTCGGTCTTCGTTTTGTAGACACCTATGGGCGAATTTTTATTACTTATTTGATAGGCATCGAGTTACTATAATATGACTTCATGTAGGCTATGCTTTCTTGTTGACATCAGCTTCCAAAACCAAAACATTTTGAATAAAGCAAGAAACAAAGAGTATGCAATGTAACCATCTAATTTATTTTCAAATCCTCATTCTTGAAAATTTGCATGAAATCTGTCAACCACGTTGTCATGGTCGAGGTTGCTTCACCTATCACAGGGGCGTACGGTGAAAAATCTAAGGGGAGGTCGAAACGAAAGCGCAGGGGGAAAGCTGAACTCGGAGCAATTTAGCGAAGCTTTCAGAATTCGCGGGGTGCCTTATTTGTGAGTGAAGCGAGCAACTAGGCTGGGGCTAGGGGGCCGCAAAAGGGGAAAAATTTACGTTCTAGTGCATTAAGTTCAATACCAAGTATGACAAAATAGGCCTAATTGTAAACGTAGTTTTTGGGCAACACCAGACTATATTCACTCAATATACCCCTGTTGGCGTCATCCTAAACCTGTAATTGGTTGAAAATGAATGGCATGACGGCGCTTTAATTATGATTACGGCGTTGTTATTATGATTTCGGCGCTTTCTTTATGATTACGGTGCTTTTAATATGATCACGGCGCTTTTTTTTTGTAACACGTTAACGACGCTTTCATTATGACCCTGTTGGCGTCATCCTAAACCTGTAATTGGTTGAAAATGAATGGCATGACGGCGCTTTAATTATGATTACGGCGTTGTTATTATGATTTCGGCGCTTTCTTTATGATTACGGTGCTTTTAATATGATCACGGCGCTTTTTTTTTGTAACACGTTAACGACGCTTTCATTATGACCCTGTTGGCGTCATCCTAAACCTGTAATTGGTTGAAAATGAATGGCATGACGGCGCTTTAATTATGATTACGGCGTTGTTATTATGATTTCGGCGCTTTCTTTATGATTACGGTGCTTTTAATATGATCACGGCGCTTTTTTTTTGTAACACGTTAACGACGCTTTCATTATGACCCTGTTGGCGTCATCCTAAACCTGTAATTGGTTGAAAATGAATGGCATGACGGCGCTTTAATTATGATTACGGCGTTGTTATTATGATTTCGGCGCTTTCTTTATGATTACGGTGCTTTTAATATGATCACGGCGCTTTTTTTTTGTAACACGTTAACGACGCTTTCATTATGACCCTGTTGGCGTCATCCTAAACCTGTAATTGGTTGAAAATGAATGGCATGACGGCGCTTTAATTATGATTACGGCGTTGTTATTATGATTTCGGCGCTTTCTTTATGATTACGGTGCTTTTAATATGATCACGGCGCTTTTTTTTTGTAACACGTTAACGACGCTTTCATTATGACCCTGTTGGCGTCATCCTAAACCTGTAATTGGTTGAAAATGAATGGCATGACGGCGCTTTAATTATGATTACGGCGTTGTTATTATGATTTCGGCGCTTTCTTTATGATTACGGTGCTTTTAATATGATCACGGCGCTTTTTTTTTGTAACACGTTAACGACGCTTTCATTATGACCCTGTTGGCGTCATCCTAAACCTGTAATTGGTTGAAAATGAATGGCATGACGGCGCTTTAATTATGATTACGGCGTTGTTATTATGATTTCGGCGCTTTCTTTATGATTACGGTGCTTTTAATATGATCACGGCGCTTTTTTTTTGTAACACGTTAACGACGCTTTCATTATGACCCTGTTGGCGTCATCCTAAACCTGTAATTGGTTGAAAATGAATGGCATGACGGCGCTTTAATTATGATTACGGCGTTGTTATTATGATTTCGGCGCTTTCTTTATGATTACGGTGCTTTTAATATGATCACGGCGCTTTTTTTTTGTAACACGTTAACGACGCTTTCATTATGACCCTGTTGGCGTCATCCTAAACCTGTAATTGGTTGAAAATGAATGGCATGACGGCGCTTTAATTATGATTACGGCGTTGTTATTATGATTTCGGCGCTTTCTTTATGATTACGGTGCTTTTAATATGATCACGGCGCTTTTTTTTTGTAACACGTTAACGACGCTTTCATTATGACCCTGTTGGCGTCATCCTAAACCTGTAATTGGTTGAAAATGAATGGCATGACGGCGCTTTAATTATGATTACGGCGTTGTTATTATGATTTCGGCGCTTTCTTTATGATTACGGTGCTTTTAATATGATCACGGCGCTTTTTTTTTGTAACACGTTAACGACGCTTTCATTATGACCCTGTTGGCGTCATCCTAAACCTGTAATTGGTTGAAAATGAATGGCATGACGGCGCTTTAATTATGATTACGGCGTTGTTATTATGATTTCGGCGCTTTCTTTATGATTACGGTGCTTTTAATATGATCACGGCGCTTTTTTTTTGTAACACGTTAACGACGCTTTCATTATGACCCTGTTGGCGTCATCCTAAACCTGTAATTGGTTGAAAATGAATGGCATGACGGCGCTTTAATTATGATTACGGCGTTGTTATTATGATTTCGGCGCTTTCTTTATGATTACGGTGCTTTTAATATGATCACGGCGCTTTTTTTTTGTAACACGTTAACGACGCTTTCATTATGACCCTGTTGGCGTCATCCTA
The DNA here is from genome assembly GCF_011630105.1 of Anneissia japonica. Classification (NCBI taxonomy): domain Eukaryota; kingdom Metazoa; phylum Echinodermata; class Crinoidea; order Comatulida; family Comatulidae; genus Anneissia; species Anneissia japonica. The sequence goes on along the minus strand of NW_022683677.1, from coordinate 67,766 downwards.
AACCTGTAATTGGTTGAAAATGAATGGCATGACGGCGCTTTAATTATGATTACGGCGTTGTTATTATGATTTCGGCGCTTTCATTGTGATTACGGTGATTTTATTATGATCACGGCGCTTTTTTTGTAACACGTTAACGACGCTTTCATTATAACCCTGTTGGCGTCATCCTAAACCTGTAATTGGTTGAAAATGAATGGCATGACGGCGCTTTAATTATGATTACGGCGTTGTTATTATGATTTCCGCGCTTTCATTACCGCATGATTACGGTGCTTTTATTATGATCACGGCGCTTTTTTTTGTAACACGTTAACAACGCTTTCATTATGACCCTGTTGGCGTCATCCTAAACCTGCGATTGGTTGAAAATGAATGGCACTACGGGGATTTTTATGAAGATAACGGCGCTTTCATGATTACGACGCTTTCATTATGGCCCTGATGGCTAACCATTTACGTTTGTGCAAGTACGTTGCATGGTTGCATGTTGTGCGAGTTCGTTGTCTATCTCAGAAAGTTCAATGTTTGTACGAGCATAGAGAAAATGTTCTATTTTCTCTATGGTACGAGTACGTTGTCTATTTCTGTGAGTACGTTATGTATCAAATTGTATGGGGAGGTGGTAGGTGGGAAGTGTCAGTCGGCGGTCATTACAATTTTGTTTAGTTTTAGTGCGTATACAGTTGTTATCAATCGATCTTCTGGGGCGGATTTAGAGGGGCCCCGGCCCCACCTTTTGGAAAGTCAAAAAAAAAAAAAAAAGAAATTCAATAAAAAATGATCTCCCAGAAGGCTTCAGAGGTTATTTTCGGGCGTCTGAATACAGAAATTTCGCGGGGGTATGCCTCCGGACCCGGGCTCAAGGGCATTGTTATCTCGATCGGCCCTACTTTTGGGCCATCTCACCGTCGACGAGATTCTCTATGAAGAAATACAGAGGACGATCGCCAAATGACTTTTCAAAAAAAAAAAAAAAAAAAAACCTTTATCTTATAAAGCGAATTCGCACCCTCAGGCGTATTTGGAAGCAAATTGTAATGGTTATGTTTATTGGGGTCTTATTAAAATAAAACACACAATTGTTATAAAGAAAAAAACCAAAAAAAAAAAAAAAAAAAAAACGTTCAGTAGCATGATGATGACTTGCATTGAGGTATTCAAATTTTCCAGTAAAAATAAAATGCATAGGCCTACATTGCAGCACAAGGCTGAATTGCGTATCAATTGAAAAAGTTAAAAATATAATATTACAAAAATACAGAGATTGACATCAAGATTGAAGGAAAAAATAAAAAATCGGTCAAAACCTCTTTGCCAACTTATCAATCCATTAATCAATTTAATAATATTGGCAGACTCATACAAAAAAAAAAAAAAAAAAAAAAAAAAAAAAATGGCAAACTCGTAACTGGCCAAATGTTATGATAAATATTTAAATATTTATTTTTGTTTCAGATATCGCTGGTAATAATTAGGTAAAGTTGTAAGACCTATATATATTATTTTTGGCTTATTATTTTATTTTTATGGTAATTTTAGCCTGATTTATATTTCCTCCCGAAAAGTTCTCTTTGTTTCTGTTGTAAAAAAAGATCTCTGGCGTGGCGAGGATTATTCGAACATGCAACCTCTCGCTATCAAGGCGAATATCATACCTTTAGACTTCAAGGTATCATACTACCATTTTCCTATTTTTGAGCAAGTTTACTATTATTTATGTTGTGGTGTACTCAGCATAATTTGTATATGTGTAAGCGTTTCACTCGAATAAAGTATTTATGAGAAAATGCCGGGGTGTTAGATCTGCAAGTGTCTTATAGGTCTCCTGGTCTAATGTTTCTCCTGGATAGTGAGAGGGTTGCAGATTTGGGATACAGATTCAAAAATAAAAAAAAAATAAAAAAATAAAAAAACACTAAAACACGACAATTACACTTTATAAATAACTTATGCATATTCAGTAATTTTAAATTTACTGGCTGCTATTAAAACTTCGTATGGAATTATGATAATTCGTTAAGCACTGTCTAGACTATCAATTTTTTTTGACAAAAAGATGTGTCATGACGAAATGTGGTCATGGTGACATCACATCATGACCATGTATAGGCATATCATGACTATATATGGGCATACATCAGTTTCTTGTCATATAAAATTTGTTAGCCTGGACAGAGCTTTAGGATTATGATAACGGTTAGTTTTGCAGGTGATGGATTTTAACCTCCTAACCAGATGCTAACCATTGATAGAGATTATTTAAAGGATGAGTAATATCGTTCATATTATACATTTCATTTTATCTACTATTCTTTCCAGGCAAATTTTGTTCAACTGTTTTTCCTCTCTCATGATTTTTTCTGCTTGATTTCCAATTCCTTGTAGGTTTTTTTATATTTTTTTTATTGAACCAAGCACAGCAGCCATAACTACTGTATATATTTAAAGTTATCTAGATGTGTATAAGAGACAGTATATATACAGTGTATATATATTCAATTATCTGGCGTTATTGAAGCCTCTCACTCTGTATGGTCATGACGCTCGCCTCAGCGAGAGGCACAACTAACAAACGTAACCAGTGTCCTATATCGCAAATGTTTTGCCGCCAGCCGAGAGCGCTCTTTGTTTACGCTATGCCAATGTAAAAATACATAAAGTAGTCTATTCGTCTATACAAATATAACTCAAAAGTGTTCTGGTCAGTTTCACTGTCACTTTGTAGGACACTAAAATTTGCTACTTTTGTTTTAGACAGCTAAAAAATAAAATAAATTGACACTAAATGTGGAAGAGCATTTGATTTATTCCGTTACTCGAATGCAACCACCATGAATTGAACTACAGTATACATTAAAAAAGCACCAAAATTACCAACAATTGTTCAATAGCACAATGAACTACAGATAAATACAGGCCAAAGGATATAACTCCATATAAGCATTTGCATTGTAATTGCCTGTTTGACTTGAAAGTACCATACATCATAACACATTACATCAAGCGAAATCAATTTAACCAAATCAGACGGTTGGCTTAAGTTGTGCATATTATGTTCATGTCAAATTAAAAAAAGAAAATACATATAACACATTCATACTGAGTATGACTATTTGGTATCTCCATGATAAAAGAAATTATAGTATAAGTGGGCTAGGAACATCCATTGCAAATAAGCCACGTTTATACAGAATCTAGGGGCGGATCCAGGGTGGGGGGGGGGGAGAGGGAAAAGGATGAAGACCTGTGGACCC
>NW_022683677.1:43279-64496 GCF_011630105.1 Anneissia japonica | reverse complement strand
CCCCCCACCCCGTCTCAGTCAAGCCAAAAAATAAAAAAGAGGGAGGAAAATTTGAGTTTAAGAGAGGAAAATTTGAGTTAAAGAAAGGAAAGAGGAAAATGGGAGTGCACCCATGAGTTCAGTGGCAATCCAGCATTGGGTGAAAGGAGAGCTAGATTATTTACCATTTTCACCAACCATGGTTGGGCTGAGGTGGGCGTGGACTTCATAATTCCTTTGTTTCACTTTACAAATGGAATTCCATCAATCTGATACAAATCTATCTGCCTTTCTAGTATTATACTTAATTGGCTAATGTATATTCTCAAATTTAGTTATGCATTTTCTTTAATCTCTTCAGAGCAACAATATAATAATATATATAACGGTATATAATAGATATAGGTTTGCATGCAAATATCAATAATAAGATAATAAACTGTCGGTACATCAAGTGTAGGAAAAATGGATTTTGGATAAAAAAAAAAACTGGTTAGTTGTTTTTTATGAAATCCAACCAGTGGTTTTATCCCAAAACCATATTCGGTGTACCAAAAGTAAAATTATTATTTTATTACCAACATTATTGGACTATAGTATATAGTGCAAAAGAAAATTACAAGCCACCTAGACACAAAATTCTTGAACACAGCTGCAAAGTTCCCAACAAAGCGCATTTGCTTGTGACTGTTTTGCAATAGTATTTCTAAAACCGGGGACTCCCTGCGCCCGCGGTGATTTCTTGAGAAATGAAACGCCACGACACGTGCAACAAATCGTTTTTAATGACGATCTGTACAGACTGCCACTGACAATCAGCAGACGATGTTGCGTCGTCTGTTACGCTCACTGGGAGCGGAGTTGGATTCATCAGCCGAAGGTCGTACGATGCTGTGCCCTGCTTAAATAGCCTCAATGAAAATAAGTAAGCATAATGAAAATGTATCGATACTAATTAAGATAATAAAATTTAAATACATAATCATATTCATTATATTGCAATAATAATTGAGGGTCGAAAACCAAGGAATGAAATTAAAAATAGAACCACTATTAATTCAAATATTCTTGGTTATTGTAAGTACATGGAACAAACGTAAATTTGAATGACCGAATGTTTAATTACAGTTACAATACTGTACATTTAGTTCATATGTTTTGGCAAAGTGGCTAAATGAAAATAAGCAAAAATACAGATACTAATTAACACATTTTTTTAAAACAAAATTTAAATACACATTCATTATATTGCAATAATTTTTGGACAGAATATAGGCAAGATTATCATACAAATATCAATATTTTCATAACATTATAAATCCCCTATTAAGAAGTGAAAGAGAGGGTTTAAAACCAGGAATTGAAATTAAAAAAAAAAAAAAATCACTATCAATTTAAATATTCTTGGTTGCTGTAGATAGCAGAAGTAAATTTTGATTTTTTGAATGTTATCATAGTATTGCATATTGAATATATTTTGACACAGTTGTTTAGGCTCGGACTCCAAACTTTGAAGTCGTGGGCTCAATTAACCCCTTGTCATTCATTTTGTACAAGTCCTTGTGTAAGGCACTTTATATGGGGCTTGCAATGAAAAAAACCAGCATCAGTGACCAAAACAAGAAAACTTACTTTTTAATATATTCATATTTACCACATAGAAGCTTTAAAATGATAGGAGAGGTCATTTGCTGGAATCAACTTTACTATTAAAAATTAAAAAAAAAAATACTGCTTCTCTGTACTAAAGTATACAATAATGCCACATTATTGTATACAATAATGCCACATTCTTATTTATGCTAATTATTCAGTTTAGCAAACAAAAGGGATGGCAAGCCTCATATATGACTCTCTCAATCCACAAGTACTATATAGATTGGACATGCTATGATGATCTTGGCATTGAATGTATATTAAATGCAACCAATTAGATATACTCTTCAGGGTTTGCCAACTTATGGATACGTTACCAGGGATATTAATCAGTGGCAGATTCAAGGGGGCCATCCAATCAGAGACCCCTCTAAATCTTTCTAAAAAATGGGGAAAAAAATTGTATTCAAATTTAAGTCTAAAAGGTTCCATTTCCGGCCATCTAGAGGTGCTGTAATTATAAATTTTCTTACCTCAGCCCCAACAATGGTGTGGTAAATGTGGTGTACATCCTCCCAAGCATCAGAAGCAAGCACCTTTACAATCCTTGGCAAAAGATGCGATATAAATTCATATACTGGTATTATTATAAATACCAGTTTCTAACATGCGTGACGAATGCAACAAGGAAAAATGTTATAAATCAAATTTCTTATCACATTTTTGTGCTAAAATTATATTATGTCTTACATTGCGCATCTTTCCAAGGCCTGTAGGCAGCTCACCTCTGAAGCATATTGTACACGTTCATTACAAAAGTAGCAGGGTGGTTAATTGAATAGTTTGACATCATAAATTCTGATATTATTGATTAACAAAATGGATTACAGAGAATCTCAATTTTTCATACAGCACAAGACCAAAAAAGGTCAAGTATTAGGCCTAGTAGTAGTTACGGTATTATTTTGGTGATTTTAAGCACTGTACTAAAGCAAGCTTTGGATTTTCTTTGCTTCTTGTAAAAATTGTGAATAACTATACTAAGAAAATAGTGTATACAATACACTTTGGCCTACAGCCATGGATTTGATACTGCAATAAAAATTGACAAAAGATGGGCCTTTTTAGGCACTGAAAATAACAGAAATTGCCAATAAAGTTAAAGTTGCCTAAGTCGATTTTGCCTAACTCGAATAATTTACAAGTCAATTTTTTTACATGCCAAATTGTTGTGTTGCCAAATTGTTGTGTTTTCAATTAACAACCTGCAAGACAAATTTTATCGAAGACAAACAATTTTTCAATGCCATTTTGAATTCAACTTCGCTAAGTTCAACTGTATACTGCAAATGAGTTTACATAATTGATGACATGGGGATGTACATAAATTTTAAATTTTGTAAAATTAAAAGTTTGTATTATTTCTGTAAAAATGAATAAATGAAGAAATAAATATGAATAAATTATTACTCTCAGTATAAGGTTTTATATGACAAACACCTGTGGCATGCCAATATGGGTACGCTATGACATCATCACACCCATATATGGGGAAAATACATATATTTGTCAAATTAAAACTTTCATGGTATGCAAAGCAAAATCATTTTTATAATTACAAAAATTTTGAAGCTGCAAAATGAAAAACAAATATGTTGATACACAGCATAAACAGAAACAAAGTTTTCAAAGCCAGGCTCTGGGGGAAAACAAAATTTGGATATGTTGTAAAACTGATTTTTCGAAAGACACAAAAAGGATGTTTGATGAAAAACATGGGAACAGTTAATGAGATACATATTTTTGAATGTTGAAAAACTGGGAAAAAAGGGAGCAACAACTGTTTTTCCACCTTTTTCCACTCAGTTTTTTAAATATTAAAAAATCTGTATCTTAATAAATGTTCCAGCATTTTTCGTTAAACACCCTTTTTGTGTCTTAGAAAAATAAGTTGTACAACATAACCAAAATATTTTTCACCTGGAGCCTGACTGTAACAATTAGAATTTAACCAATTATATAATGGCAGAAGCTTTTCTGTACATTCCTTTTAAGGTTTAGCTTTAAAATAATCTTTGATGTCAATGGTAACACCACCTCCGAAAAAGTCAATCATCCACAAATCCGTTAGCTGCATTTTCATGAATGTGAATTTATGGTCCTCCGGCCATGAGGCCATAATAGGATGGCGTGAGAACATCGCTTTTTTAACAAATTCTAGCTCTGTGGCATCAGACACCTGTTCCATGGTTCCTGTGAAAGGTAAAAAGAAATACAAAATTCATGAAAGTTGTGGGTAGTCTATGAGTGGATGCTTACTCCAAAAAGAGAACACCTATCGAAAATGAAATGATACAATCGGCCCTGGAAAGAGACTTTCTTATTCACATGACTACTTGGTCTTTCAAAAAAGAATGAGGGAGACGCATGGTTGCCGGATTGCTTGTGCTTGGCACCAGGTTCCATCCCATTTTCGAGGGGTGTTCTCCTTTGGGAAAGAATAGCCGATTAGTCTGTAGACTATTTATTATCTTATATGAATATACTTGTTATGTTCCAACAAGAATTAAAAGACAGCCAACCAGTTACTGAAAATCTAATTTTGATGGCAAACATAGATTTTTATTTCTTTAATGAGATGAATAGCATCCACACAATTAGGCACATATGAATACTTTGCAAAAGTATGTTTGGCTTTTTGTATAATTACTGGTATACTGACTTGTGAATGTAAACAAAACAACGTAGAAGTACCCCCAAACAGAGGGAAAAAAAGAGAAGAGAATTTTCTTTATAAAATTCGAATCTGGAAGAATCTGTCTTTTTAAAATTTACGTCAAATTCAGATTAAAATTATGTTACCTGCACATAAGAGCTTAGCTTAGCAATTAACAAAAATGATCTTTTTAATTATTTGCAAGGGAGTACTGTAGTATTGCTTTATTATGTTTTCTCATGAAGAACACCCATCTTTCCTAAATCAATACACATTAAACAAGACAAAAAACTCAGTAAACATGTGTTCCTTACCAAACATAACAAGTCGGGAACACAGCGGGTTTTCAGGGTCGCTGTGTTTCGTTAAGTGGCAGTCATCAATGTTTAATTCTGCTTCACTTAGTGAAAGCGTTATTTGGTTGTTTTCTGTCACATCTTGCATGCTTACATCAAGTGGAGAGGCATACATGTACGGTACTCCAGTACTGTTGTCTAGTGTGCCATCGCAAATTGATATAGGGTTTAAAAATGGTCGGCCCTGATAAGCAGACTGTGTTGATATTGTACCTAGCATTGCCCAGTCAGCCTAGATCAAATAACTCATACATTTTAAAAAATAATACACAAAATATATCACATCCAACAACAAGTACACTTGCAAATTACAGAATGGAAAATTTCTCTCTAAATATAAAGTCTTTTATAAGGCTTATGAGTGTCAGAAAAAAAAAAAAAAAAAAAAATTTTTATTAAAAAAACATTTTTATTCTAGGAACATTTTATCCAAAGGAATACTCTCTGTGGCAGGAGAAACAGGGCCCAATGCTTTTTATTATGGGCATGATTTTTTAAATTTTTCAACTTTGAATGTTTCATTGTAAACAAAAAGCATTTGTTTTTTTGTGAAGGCCACCATTCTACAGTCATTTAGTTCACTTTGTGGTTTCCTGTGTCATATTTGTTTATGTTTGTTCCTTGCTGACATTTTAATATTGTAAATTTTAATGTTTTTGAGTCGACTATCATCCTGGTAATTCAAACTATGGGTAATGACCACTGATCTCTACTATAATATCTGGATTGCTCATAGGCCAATCATTGTACAGACAAAAGTGAAGCCACTGACGCCATGTTGGGCCGTCCAAGTGACGTACCAGTCTACTGTAGAGAAATAACGATTCTTGCAATAATTTTTACAAAAAATATAAATTTAAAGATAATCCTCCTTTTACTCAATAAATTTTATTTGTCATATATATATATATGTACAATACAAATACAATGAAATTTGATGTGGTTTCTTAACAAAAACAAACATAAAATACGAAAATTTCAAACTACTGTAGTGACTTGTTCAATGCCCTAATGGCGGAGGGAGAGAAACTACGTAGAGTTCTACTCCTCCCAGTCACTAGTGATTGATATTGTCGACCACTCCGCATCAAAGTGAACAAATGGTTGAATGGGTTGGTTCTTTGTCTGTGATATAGTGGATGACCCATAACCAATTACTGTAGGCATTATTAATTTAATACAAACTGTTTCTAAAGAGAAAATATTTATAAAATAATTAGTTGAAAGAATGATGGATAAAACCAAGTTAGCTATTTTTAAATATAGGGTCACCATTATTAAAAATTTTAAATACTACCAGGAGGGCACTACAGTACCTCTACTGTACAAGCAAGCATGGTGTCAATTACAATGAAAATATATAGTATCATTGCAATTACATTATATTTTCCAATTTTACAATTACTTTTTTTTTCAAATTACAAATACATTCCCTCAATTACAATTTTACGATTACAATTACTTTTCCATTTTGAAGTTCGCACAAAATCACAATAAAAAATCAGTCAATCATGCTAAATGAAACATATTTAGACCAATTTTGAATGGTTTATGGAATAGATACACAGTAATGATACCATTGGCTTCTGTAAAGGAATACAATTACAATTCTGTAAGTTGTAACAAATTTGAAAAAAAAGTAAATAAATATAAGCCTAAAATGTGAAAACATAACAGTACTGTATAAACAAACAAACCCTAACTACTAATGGTTGGTCATATTAAGCGTATGAAATCAAAATAGGACTCTTTTGTATAGGAAAGGAAAGTTTGTTATATTTCATTGCTTTCCAGAAACTTTGCTGTACGAACGAGTACTGGATGTAACAGCATCTTAAATTTTCAATGACTGCAATTATCATGCTTGGACATGTCTGAATACCGGATCTTCTGAGTGTCTTGTTTATTGTATCCGATTTGCTTGCTTTTTTTTTTTAAATTTATGTATATACAATTTTATCATTAAATAATTTGTATAAAATAAACTCAAATCACATAAATATATATTTTTAAAATAATATAAGGATGCTTCTAATGATTGAATTATTGTAATTGAAATGCTTATTATTTTCTATATTGTAATTTATATTTATATTTATATCACATTCTGTGCTGTTAATAATAAATAATATGTCGTTCTTATATAGAACTTCACATTACTACCCCAGTCATTGGATCAAACATGTATGGAACACATTGAACACCAAATTAAATTATTAAGTTAAATTATATTATTATTCCATAATATTGTGGCTAGAAATCAGTGCAGTTTTATTGGAACCTACCAGGTACCCACTTGTACTCCTGGAGTACAAGTGGGTAGAGAGGCAAGTGTGGAGAGAGGCAAGTATGGAGAGAGGCAACCGTAGATAAAGTGCCTTGCCCAAGGAAACAAGCGATTTGCACAGTGAGAGTTTCGAACCCCCGACCTCGGTGTTGGGAGCCCAAGCCACAACCGATGCACCAACCACTTCTCTGATTCCCCACATCGGATGGAGACCCACTTTGACAGTAATTTAATTTACTTTTTGGTTATCCCGTCGGCCCTTGTGGGGAATTAGAGACCAACATTTATTGTATCTTTTTTGTTATTTTTGACTGTTCATCCTTTTATATTGTAATTGTTTTCGGTTAAATAAATGAAATGAAATGAAGGAAGACACTTTGATGTATTAATACATGAAGAAAAACGATATTAATTGGGTTTCCTTCCAATACTGTAACACAAACCATACTCTACATTATAATTTTAAAATCGTTTGCCCATGTGTGTTTTTTTTTAAATTTATATTCACATCCAACAGAAAGTAACACACAGATTACAGGATGGAAGATGTTTTATTCTGTTCAAGGGAATTTAGTTTCTATTAATAGGCAAAACACCTTAACCACTAAAGCTACACATCTTCACTCCATGCTAATTATTATCCCATGATATTCTAAGTTTGGTTTATAAATAGACTATTCCTGCTCAGTAATAAGTGCAATTATTTTATAAAAGTATTACACTTTAATTCTAGTTTTTGTGGGTTGAGCACATGGTTTATATGGGATAGGCCATACTGTAAAATTGAGATCTACTGTTTAATAATCATGGAATTAAGTCTGGAAAATTCAGCATGGAACGTATGTAAGTAGTGCATCCTATTTAAAGCAAATCAACAACTCCTTGGTTAAAGTTAAATGAAATTAACAACCATTAGGAATAGTTTACAGTTGGGTAAACCATAGAGCAAAGTGCTCTATGGATAAATTGTTGACAACAACAGTTATTTCTGTATATACAGTACAATTAAAAGTGGATGAGTTTTCTGCAATCCAGTGGATATCAATTTGTGATTTTTATAAACACAAACAGTATCAGCAATCAAATGTAATTGCCATAATTACAAATTACATTTTTCAAATTATAATTACATTACAATTACAAATTACATTTTGAAGCAAATTACATTAAAAAGTGTAATGATTTCAATTGATTACAATTACAAATTACAATTACCCTATGCCCAATAATATGAAAACCATTTTTATTTCTATAGAACTGTTGGTTGCCCATGTGACTGCTTGTTTCAACTGAGAAGGGCTTTAATGTCTTCCTAATCAACAACAAATCATGTATTGAGACACAGGTGGATTGTGTTAATATGTACTGTAGCTTTTGGGCATAGTTAGGTTTACTGACTTATCAATAATCCAAGAATAAAAACTTACCATATGAACCATATATCTAGCCCTTGCAGCATGGTTTGTGTAAGGAGGCCGCACCTCATTCACCTACAAATTTTAAAAGAAAGTAAGTTTGTATTATATATAATTATATACATTAATATCAATTATTGTAAGTCAGCCATGAAATCATAATTTTCATTTACACATAATTATCTTATCCCCGAGCAGGCATTAATTTGATAAAGTGCCTATTGGTTATACAGTAATTAATATATTGCTTATACAGTAAAGCAAGATTTAAATCCTAGGGCCTTGGTCAAGGCCTAATTTTCTGACAAAAAATTTGAGGAAATCAGCCCTTAATTTTTGAAATGTGTGGACAGATTTCAAGGCCTAAAGAGATTTACAGTGAGAATTTGAGTGGTATCAGTGTATGGCAGGGGCAGATCCAAAATTTTTCAGTGGGGGAACAACAGGTTCAGAATACAGTAGGTTAAAGTGAGAAACGCATAACATTGATTTGCAATGAAATTCTCAAAATTTAGTGGCAAAACAGAAGGGGGGGGGGGGGGAGAAGCATGGGCAATCCCCATTCCCCCTACTGGATCCGCTTTTGTAAGGAGCGCCAAAAGTGTGACTGCGAATCTAGATCAAGGTGCAGTAGCTAAGCAGTAATCATTTTTTTTTAAACACAAAACCTACATTATTGTAGTTTATTAACAATTTGTATTATTAGTATTAAAGTGTATTATTAACTCTACAGTATTACAGTATCACTTGGTGTTATTTTTCTTTTTTACAGAAACAACACAATGTTACTAAGTCGTGACTTCATTTGAGACATGTTTCTTTTCATTGTTTGTTGCAATATATTTTGATTGCATGTTTATTATAAAGCATTATTGCTTCAACAGGGGCAGAATTTGGGGGGGGGGGGCAGTCCCCTATTGGGGGGGGGGGGGGCAGTCCCCTTTTGGGAGGTAAAAAAAAAAAGAAGAAAGGAGGTTAACGATAGCCCAAAACGCCTCAGATGTTATTTTCAGGCGTCTAGAACACAAACATTTTGCGCGGGCATGTCCTCGGACCCCCTAGGGTTATGTTATCTCCATCGGACATCTCTGGATCTTGTAACTGTATGTAACTTTTTTTTCTTGTTTAAAACAAATCTAATTTGTATTAAGCTTTGCTTTTTTGTACTAGTCAAGTTGGTGGTACTATGTACCATTTATTCCATGTTATTCACTTTCCGAAACATATTCAATTCATATATAGTAATACTATAACATCTTAATGAAATGTTGTGTTTACAGTGAAATACTGTATAATTAGAATTAGTAACATGAAAAGGATCAAGCATAGCTTTTTAAGCACATGACCCGTCTGAATTATGCACATACGTATTTTCTAGATAATCATTCATATAAAGAAATAACAATTAAATAAGTACTAAAATGTACATAAAATAAATACAGATAATAATAATAATAACATTAAATCAAGTAATTAGTAATTCGATGAGTGTTACTATTATTATTATAAGAAGAAAATCACCATTATTATATTACATATTTATTAAGTAGGTTTGAATACATTTTTTTTAAACTTTGTAGTAGGTAAACTAGGTAAACTATTCCATGTTGTACTACCTCTGTATACTACTCTTTGCTGGTATTTGATAATCATGTTTGTTTCTTGTTATAATAATAATAATAATAATAATAATAATAATAATAATAATAATAGTCTTTATTTACACACGGAAGCTTGTATCGCCCAAGAGTGTTTTTCAACAAGGCCGTGATGCCATTATGAAAATATAAAAAACGATAAAAGGAAAAGAATACAGGTAAAACACACAATTTACAAAATACAATTGTTCAAAGAACATGCACCAGTAACACTTAATTTTAGTTTACAATAAGCTTTTTGAAGGTTCTGACATTTGGTGCAATTCTTACTGTACATCATCTGTAAGATTGTTCCATAACTTGGCACCATGGTGACCTCAAGAACATCACTGGATCGTGTATTATACTTTTTTTCTTTGAGTGCAAAGTGCTTAGTCAGATAAGATGGTGTTAGATTATGGAAAATATTGTACATATTGACAGCTTCACAATGATACAATTTAGTTTCAAGATTTTCCCATTTTAAGTTCTGCGGGGCTTGTGTACTTGACTCATCTTTCTTCTTTTTTAAAATTATTTTTGCAGCTCTGTTTGATAATTATGGATGTTTTCCATCTTTTCAAATAGAATTACTGTATTAAAAAAATTTTGGAAGTTGATTATTTTGGAGTTTAAATATAAAAATGAAGGTTGCTTTACATATAGATCATGAATATTAAGCAAGTTATTTTCTTTAAATAGGCTGCCAGTATAATGTAAATAATCAACTTTACACACAATTCTCATTGCTTTCTTTTGGAGCAAATGTAATTTGTTTAGTTCAGTTTGACTAGCTGAGCCCCACGCAGTAATTGCATAATTAATATAAATGTGTATACTAGGGCATTGTAAATTATTAAAATTACTTTTTTTGGGAAGAAATGTTTCAATCTGTTAATCGTCTCAATCGCTTTTAAAATTTTAACTGCTACCGTGTTAATATGGGTTTTGAATGTAAGGGATTGATCTAGCCAAACACCAAGATATCTTGTTTCTGATACATTTTCTATGATGGACCTGTTAATTACCAGTTCCAGACTGGTCGTATCTATAAACCTGTTTCTACTTTCAAAGATGAAATATTTTGTTTTGTTGATATTTACAGTAAATTTGCTTGTATAAACAAGACAAAGAGCCAAGTCAATTTGTCGTTTAACATTGAGTAGGCTATCTTTACATCATTGTGTTTTAGGAAAACATTTGTGTCATCAGCAAACAGGATGAATGTTGAATTTTCGCATACAAATACGAGGCCATTTGTTGTTTTAAATATTTATAAGGAAATGTAATTTCCTTATAAATATTTAAAACAACAAAGGGCCTCGTATTGACCCTTGTGTATACTCCAGATTTTATTTTACTTAAGAGAGTTACAGCTCTCAATATAAACATATCGTTCCCTATTACTGTACTTGGGTACATTACTGTAGCTACGAAACCATTTTAGTGCTATATATGTAATACCATAGTGTTCTAGTTTATGCAGAAGTATGTTGTAGTCTATCGTGTCGAAAGCTTTCAACAGATCTTAAAACAACCCTATAAAAAAGATTTTGTCGTTAATTGCCTCTGTTATGTTTTCAACTGTGAGCATTAATGCATGACTGGTCGAACAGTTTTTACGAAAGCCAAATAATCTTTTCGTATATCATTAAGAGACAAGGCAGTATCGATATTGGTCTGTAGTTTTGTATTTTGTTGCGTTCTCCTCCTTTGAATATGGGTATTGTTTTTGCGATTTTTTGCTCACAGGTTTAGCGAGAATATCGGAATAAGGTTGAATATATTGTGCCTTAATACAGTCATGTCCTGTTGATTTGCCAGTGTTTAGATTACCCATGTATTTCTCTATTTCAGATTCGGAGACCGGATTTAACAAATATAGTATTACATTGTTTGTTTGATAGAAATACATTTGGTGCCATATTATTTTGTTCTATTTTGTTTTGATTAAATTTTCACCTATATTAATAAAGAAATTGTTGAAACCATCTGCTTTTTCTTGTGGTATAATACATACTCCAAGTATCGAAATGCATGCCATTGTGTCGGGATTCAATATTTCAACATTAATTATGTCATCATCGATGACATAATTAATATTTCAACATTATTATGACATAATTAATGCGAAATATTGAATCCCGACATGATGGCGTGCATTTCGATACTTGGTTGGAGTACTGTAAGTATCATACTAATATCTGAGATTAATCATTGGACCTTTCGGTTTTTCTTGTGGCGTACTGTATAGTGATCATTTTCACTCATATTATAAATTGTATTTTCTTGTGAGTGGAATAAATTGAACTTGAATAGCAAAGGCAGAAGTAGGTCAGATGCTAAAAATAGATGACTAGCTATTTTTAGATGCTAACACACGCAATGGCAGTGAAGGCGTCATGGAGTTTACCTGCTTCATACATGTCACCAGGTGCATGAACTTTAAATCATCTGCTATCTGCTTATATGTTTATAAAATACACAAAATGGAAATATAGAGTAGTAAAATATAGTATACACGAACTATAAATAGAATCGAAAGAAAACGCTATTTTTAGGCGCAACCACATGCGATGGCAGTGAAGGTGTACGTGTGTGTAACAGAAACTTTATTGTATAGAATATTTTTAAATTTAGATATAAAAGTATATTTGATTTAACAAATTAAATCAATATCGTAACAACACATACGGTCTTTATTATGAATAATGCAGAAAATAATATAATACACTTGACTTTTCACTTTATTGTTTTTCAATATCAAACATTACCTGTATCTGTACATCCTGAAAGTATTTCAAATTAACACTATGCCCGACAAACACAGAGATCTCCGTGTTTGGTAACGCAACTCTTGACCGCCAAACACAGAGATCTCCATTTCAGTTTCTTTTACGGAATCCGATAGATGGGGTAACCGATATCTACTAACAAGTTGGACACTATATTCAGTCTGGCCCGTAAGTATTACACTATTTGTTTGTTTACAATCATTGAGTATAGCTGTATTGATGTACTTACACGAAGCCGCAATTATCTCAGCTTTGTTGTGCGAAATTGCACTGTAAATCTCCAGAAGCGAGTCATTTTCATTTTACTGTTACGGGTTACAGATTGTGATGAGAATGAAGTGTTTGGTACCATTGTAAAGCCAAGATGTAGTTCTTGTAGTATTCATTACATGTCAATCTAATCACATACGCACTCTCAATGAGCTTCGGAACAGTGTTAACATTCGCTAAAATTTCTGGAGGTGGCTGATATTATTTCTTCAAACCCTTGGCGGCCAGAGTGTTAATTGTAATTAAAATTTTCGAAACAATAACAATCGCAAAAACTTCAATAATAATCATATACAATTTACAAAAATATACTGTAAGCCCAAAAAAAATAAAAATAATTAGTTTATCACCTGCTCACGCATGTCTTCTATGGTACTGGCAAAAAATATTTTTTTGAAAACAATTTTTTTGGAAAAAAAAAAAATTTTTTTTGAACAAATTTTTTTTTAAATTTTATTTATTATCTTTTTCATTTATTAATATTAAATAGTATAGTAGATATTGTTTGCATTATCTAAAATTCATGTTTTACTTTGAATATCAATACACCAGCAAATAACCCAGGAGTGATATATCCTCCCTCCCTCATCACTTTTCCTGCCAATGTATAGTCAAGCATCATAAAAACACAACTAATTAATAAAATTAATACGAAGTCTAAAACACACACACACACAAACTCTTTAAAAACACAGAACCCTTTTTAAAACTAACTTTCTAAACAGCATAAATAAACCACTAGAGACTAGTTCAATTCAATTCAAATCTGGTTTATTCAAAATAAAATAACATTGCAGAATAAACTGAATTGCGCCAAATTTACATTCAAAATACATAGATATATAAAAGTTAAAAAGCTATAAAACAGTAAAATTGTTAAAAATACGGGCAATTATATAATTTAAAACATTTAAAAACGGTACTAAAAGACAACAAGGCAATCACAGGAAAGTTTCAGACAATTGAGACTTGCACGTTATATATTGAAATCAGCCGCTATCGCCAATTATTATTTCATAGATTAAAGTTATTGCAGATTAAGAGTTTTGATTTAATAGGGACTTTTAGATTTGCACGTCGACATAGTGGACTGCTACGTGATGAGGTCATATTAAGGCACTGCGCATGCGTTACGTCGTCTCCCTCGTCCACTACCAAAATCGAGAACATGTTCACCTCGTTTTTCCCGTCGTCTAAATCTAGGACGCCGTGCTCGCTTGTGAAGTTTAAAGATGGAAGATGAAAATATAGTGCCAACGCTGCTTTCACTAGTTCGTCCAACTGAGGCGGAGACAAAGTCTGAGGGAAGTTTCTAAACTTGTGGTGAATTAATCTGTATTATTTGCTTTTTAATGCACAGGCAGTTATGTAATTTCTACCGCCTTCGTAAACACAAAAAAGGCTGTGGAAATTCATGAGCGTGCTTAGGCCAGTGTGCATGCAATGCATACTTGCACCTCAGCGAGGCGCGGCCGGCCGGGGAGGCCTGTTAACTATCTGCATCATCGCAGCCGACGCACCGGATGCGCCCTGAAGTATGCATTACATTCATCATTGTTGTACTTGTCTAGATCAAATTTCTGATAATCTCTGTGATATTCATAAACTGTTTACTAATACATGAACTGGTAACCATAATAACCATACCCTGGATAGTAGCGCGCGCGTAGTATCAAGGTGCGTCGTGCCGACACTACATTTGTATTACCGCTTGAGGCGGGATTTACTCTGTGTTATGTATTGAAATAAAGTAGACGTGTTGAAGATTACTCCCAGAGTCATTCTACTTTTTAATAGTCATCGAAGCTATTACAGTGGCGACGAGGATAAAAATACTTGAATTACAACCAGTGAAACTTCCTGAGAATCATGGCACAATTACAGTAGGTGTTCTTCGGGAATTCCAGGATGGTGAAAATTGGACAGACTTCGTCGAAAGGGTCGAGCAGTATTTCATCGCAAATGAAATAAAGGACGACGCCAAGAAACGAGCTGTCTTGCTCACGGTGTGCAATTCGAGGACATACAGTCTAATGAAAGACTTGCTTGCACCAGCTAAAGTAACAGATAAGTCATACTGTACAACGAATTGACTGAATTAATGAAGAGTCATTCGGAGCCTAAATCAAGTATAATCGTAAGTCGATTCAAGTTCTACTCGTGCACTAGACCGGGTGGTCAATCAGTGAGCAACTACGTAGCTAGTTTACGTAGGTTAGCTGAACCATGTCGTTTCGGCGATACGCTCGAGGAAATGTTGAGGGACAGGCTCGTCCTCGGCATAAACGACAACCGAATTCAAAGGAAGATGTTGTCGGAAACCACGCTGAATTTTAAAACGGCAGTGGAAATTGCAAATGCCATTTTGGAAGCACACGCTAATGTGAAAGATATTACTGTAACATTGGTGGGACTACTTCAGTGAACAAGGTTCAACATACCCAATCCAGATACTGTACAACAACAGAAAGGTCAGTAACAATAATTCTACTTCAAGTGATAGGCCTACACCTACATGTTATCGTTGTCTAGGCCCGCATCTCCCTCCAGATTGTAAACACAAGGAGGTGATGTGCCACGGCTGTGGTAAGCGAGGGCATTTTGTAAGAATCCCAAACAGATAAAGGATGGGAAGAAGGGCAAAGTCAATAATTATGTAACTGACACAGCTGCGCCACAGGGCCAGCAACAGCACCAAGCTCAGTATGAATACGATGAAGTATTATTTAACATAGAGAGCAAGGGTAGCGTAGCACCAATAACAGTCCAGGTTAAACTAATGGAGTGCCCCTCACTATGGAGGTTGACACGGGAGCAAGCATTAGTATCATTAGTGAAACTCATTATAACAACTTACTGTATGGAAAGGCAATAAACCACCGTTAGCAAAAAGCCATACTGTACTATGCACATACACGAATGGAAATGTAGACATTGTTGGAACGACTAACGTGAGCGTTTCGTACAGTATAAAAACTTTGTGCATGAACTTCCATTGCTAGTTGTAAAGGGCAGCGGACCGGCATTGTTTGGCCGTGATTGGTTGGAACATATCAAGCTTGATTGGCAAGAATTAAAGAACATAACTGTTGATAATTGTGACGGGGAAATTAATAACATTATTAATAAATTTCCGGACGTATTTAAGGATGGACTGGGAACCTATGCAGGACCCAAAACCAAGATCCACGTTAACGCAGATGCCACGCCCTTGTATTACAAGGCAAGAGCCGTTCCGTATGATTCGCCAGAAAGTTGAGGAAGCGTTGGAGCATGATGCACATTCTGACGTTTCCACATGTTTCATGACCCCGTTTCTTACATCATGCTCCAACGCTTCCGTATGATTCGCCAGAAAGTTGAGGAAGCGTTGGAGCATGATGTAAGAAACGGGGTCATGAAACATGTGGAAACGTCAGAATGTGCAGCACCCATAGTTCCAGTGTTAAAAGCGGATGGTGAGACAGTAAGAATTTGTGGTGATTATAAGTTGACAGTGAACAAGCAGTCTACACTAGACAATTATCCTATTCCTAAAGAGCAGGACTTGTTCGCATGTTTGGCTGGAGGCAAGCACTTCACCAAACTGGATCTCGCAAACACGTACCAGCAAATGCTTTTGGACGAAGAGTCAATGAAATATACAACTATAAACACACACAAGGGACTGTTCATGTACTGTACGCACGCTTACCATTCGGGTTCAAATCAGCCCCAGGAATTTTTCAGTCTAGACAGATCGAAAATTTGTTAAAGGGAGTACCTCACACAGTAGTTCGATCTGATGACATATTGTTAATGGGTAGCTCGAAGGAGGAGCATCTGAATAACCTAAATGAGGTTTTGAGTCAATTGTCAAGATATGGTTTGCGGTTAAAGAAAGAGAAGTGTTCCTTTTACCAACCGGAGGTGGTATTCCTTAGAAAACGTGTAACTGCTACAGGAGTAAGTCCAACCGAGGAGAAAGTACAAGCGATTAAGAATGCGCCACCACCGACTGACGTGACTCAGTTGAAATCATTTCTTGGACTCTTAAATTATTATTGTGCATTTTTACCTAATGTGTCAACTGTGCTAGAGCCATTAAATAGACTCTTGCGCAAAGGTGTTCAATGGAGTTGGTCAAAGAGTGAGCAAGCTTCTTTAAAAGAGGCTAAGAATTTATTATGTTCTGACAAAATATTAGTGCATTATGACCCATCTAAGGAAATTAGATTGTTATGCGACGCATCAGCCTATGGTATTTCGGCAGTGTTGGCACACCGCATCGATGGTGTTGATAAGCCTATTGCATATGCTTCGCGCACGCTGACTGCAGCAGAGCGCAACTACAGCATCATTGAAAAAGAAGGTCTTGCTTGTGTTTTCGGTGTAAAGAAATTTCACTAATACTTGTTTGGGATGCACTTTGTGTTGTTGTCAGATCATAAGCCACTCCAATCCTTGTTTAGTGAACGTAAAGGTATTCCGTCAATGGCCTCTGCTAGGATACAGAGATGGGCCTTGACTTTGGCTGCGTATAATTATACCATGCATTATCGTCCCGGTAACCAGAATGAGGTAGCTGACTGCTTAAGCAAATTACCTTTACCCATTACTGAGGGTCATATTCCCGTGCCGGGTGATTTTGTTGATGGAGCACATCAATAACGCCTCCTCTCCAGTAAATTCCGATGACATCAGAAAGTGGACTGGTAAAGATCCTATTTTGTCACATGTTAGACATTGCATACTGTATGGTAATTGGACCAACCCAGATCCTGACTCACAAGATGAGTTTAGACATTATATTAGACGTAAAGACGAGTTAAGTGTACATGATGGGTGTATTTTGTGGGGGTCCCGTATTGTGGTTCCTGCAAAGGGCCGCAATCTCATCATTAAAGAGTTACATGACTGTCACCCAGGAATTACATTAATGAAGTCCATTAGTAGACAATATGTATGGTGGCCATGTATTGACAAAGACTTGGAAAAATGTGTTAGCACATGTACCAAATGTCAGGTTAACAGGAATAAACCTGCCAAAACACCTTTATGTATGTGGGAGTACTCTAAAGAACCGTGGTCTCGGGTTCACATAGACTTCATGGGACCTTACATGGGGAAGTCATTTTTGATTATTGTCGATTCTTATACTAAGTGGATCGATGCTGTGATTATGAATTCTATAACTGCTGAGTGCACAATCGAGGTGCTCAGAAGAGTATTTGCCACTCATGGTATTCCTAAAGTGTTAGTAAGTGACAACGGACCAACCTATACTAGCGCCCAGTTTAAAGAGTTTACTGTGCGCAATGGGATTAAGCATTTGTTTAGTGCCCCCTTCAAACCATCATCTAATGGGTTAGCCGAGAGAGCAGTCCAAACCGTTAAACATGGACTTGCAAAGATGGCTGAGGGTGTTCTACCCTGCGAGGCACTTATGGAAAGAATGTTACATTCACCATTAAGTATGGTACACCCAAGTCTAAATGATAGGGTAATGCAAAAGCAGGAACGACAGAAGCACTACTCCTGTCTCTTATACACATCTAGATGTGTATAAGAGACAGGTGTCGTAACATCTCGAAGCGGCTCATTAGTGCAGTTAAACCCTGTATAATTCTATGGTCAGTGTTAATGATGATGTTGTATCAACTCGTCAAAGTAATGAGTCCATTGTTAATGTTCAGGAGAGCATTAGCGAGGATGTTGTAGAATGGGCCACAATAATAATGAGAACTCCAATGTTGTTCGTAGATCCCAGCGTAATAGGAAAGCCCCTAAAAGACCTGGGTATGATTAATCAGCATCGTTGTACCCGTTGGTACTTGCTGACCGTGATTTTGTTCATGTTCCAAGTTTATAACTATATGACAAATATTCACTATAGGTTGCAATGCTTAAACGGTGGGGTGTGATATTCATAAACTGTTTCCTATTACATGAACTGGTAACCATAATAACCATACCCTGGATAGTAGCGCGCACGTAGTATCAAGGTGCGTTATGCCGACACTACATTTGTATTACCGCTTGAGGCGGGATTTACTCTGTGTTATGTGTTGAAATAAAGTAGACGTGTTGAAGTTTACTCCCAGAGTCATTCTACTTTTTAATAGTCATCGAAGCTATTACAATCTCGGTACCTGAATTCGGCATTTTTGGGTTTATTTGTATTGTATAAAAACATGAATTCCTCATCGTCCAAGACACCTGTAGAATATGCAAAGACGACAATTTCGCGAAGTCGATGAAGGTTCGCCATAACAGCTGCTTAATAAGGTTGCCTAGCGACTACATGTCGACTGAATTCTAAAAAAGTTTTCATTTGTAGTCAACAGGTGTAGTTGACTACGTTGACACGCATGACCAGTCGACGTGAACCACACAATCTAAAAGTCCCTATTAATAGTAATACTAGGTACGGGCGATTTACCAAAACGCTCGGTTCTGAAACTAGTCACTAGTGCGTACATCGGCTGTTAATCGCGACCGAGATGCAATCAACAATACGGCGCTACTACTAGGTTCCTAACTAGTCTCTTAATCTTAGGCGTAAAGCCTAGGCCCCTAGTTGGTACTAACACAGGTAGCCTAGGCCCAACTCTCTAGGCCTACTGCAATAGAAAGAGAGGCTTTGTTGGCCCTTTTGTTTGTGTCGAGTCTTAACTTGACCCAAACCAAAACCTACCTAGGCTAGCCTTCCCTAGCCTAGCCTAGTGCTTACATTAATTAACATAGTCTTTAGCCTAGGCAGATGCAAAAATTAACTATTCATATGTGTTACTCACTTGGTTTGCAAAACCTTGGATTATAAAAATAATTAGTACGACGGCAACACTTCTCATATTTGACGGTGTAATATTACTAGGCCTATGCATGCTGTGATAATATTTTCAGGGTTGCCAGATAGTCGACAGGCTTCACAAACGAGCTGCTCCCATATGGCTCTATGGCTGCTCCGCGTATTTGTATTAAAATTGATGAAACATCCGCCCCCCCGCGAATGGGGTAAAATTTGAAACAAACGAACCAGAGCAGCGCCTTTATTGCTGTTTATTATTTCTATATAGCGCCGCAAGCGACCGGGGTAAAATTGTTTTCCGTGTACCCACAATGCCTTTGGAACGGATATTCCACTATATTGGGAAGCTGTCGTATCTGAAGTAGCCTGGGTTCCAGGCCCTAATTTTAGGTTACTCACTCTTTATTGCACTTAATTTACTCGATATCTTTTTTATTCCGTCTATCTCTAAATTAAATTTCTCGTTGGTGGCGCTGTCCAGAATGAGAAAAATAAGAGACTTGTGGCAAGTCTATATCTGAAGCTGCTCTATCTTTGTTCACGGCCAAACACACGCCATCTCACGGCCAACTCGGCCAAAATTTGTTTCGATATCGGCAAAATTCGGGTAGTATTTTAATCCGATTCAGAAGACAACAGCTGTGGGACGGTACAACATTTGAAATACTACAAAAATTACACGAAAATCAGCGGTCCTTCGTTTGAAATTGAAAGATATACGGTACACAGAACAATGTTAAAGCCCCATTCCCGGCAAAATTTCACTAACTGACTTTTTTTAGAAAATATGCATTTGCATTACTCCAATTATTATAAATCATTGAAAAATATTGGCATGAATTTTAGTTTTACGCAAAAGAATTAAAAAAAAATGAGAAATACAGACTATTTCTCATAAAATATTATCATTTTCTCGACGAATTCATCGTTACTAGGCAACCCAGAGGTTGTAGATCGCATCCACTGGAATACTCTCGCTTGTATGTATACTTTATAATATACAGTCAGAGCCATAGATAGAAAGAGTTGCGCCATTGAGAATTTAGAAGCCATTTTGTGTCATACGCGATGCGCGTTCTGTGTCTAACCAACTAACGTGATGTGCGTTCCTGTGTATAATATTGTATAGGCCTAATACAGTTAGCGGCCTCCTGTAGTTTAATTTCATTTAATCTTTTTAGCAGTCCAATTTCATGTAACTATTTATAGATTTTTTTTATGATTTCACTACTTTATATCCAATTTCATAGGTCTATTATAAAATAATACTGTAATAATTTACTATTTTTAAGCAGTTCTTTAATCCTCGCCGATAGACCGAGAGAGCCCCTCGATGGCAAGCATTCTTTAATTAGGCAATCCTTAAGTAGCTCCTA
>NW_022683677.1:28447-36108 GCF_011630105.1 Anneissia japonica | reverse complement strand
GCGTTGGAGCGTGATGTAAGAAACGGGGTCATGAAACATGTGGAAACGTCAGAATGGGCAGCACCCATAGTTCCAGTGTTAAAAGCGGATGGTGAGACAGTAAGAATTTGTGGTGATTATAAGTTGACAGTGAACAAGCAGTCTACACTAGACAAATATCCTATTCCTAAAGAGCAGGACTTGTTCGCATGTTTGGCTGGAGGCAAGTACTTCACCAAACTGGATCTCGCAAACGCGTACCAGCAAATGCTTTTGGACGAAGAGTCAATGAAATATACAACTATAAACACACACAAGGGACTGTTCATGTACGCATGCTTACCATTCGGGGTCAAATCAGCCCCAGGAATTTTTCAGAGACAGATCGAAAATTTGTTAAAGGGAGTGCCTCACACAGTAGTTCGACCTGATGACATATTGTTAACGGGTAGCTCGAAGGAGGAGCATCTGAATATTACCTAAATGAGGTTTTGAGTCGATTGTCAAGATATGGTTTGCGGTTAAAGAAAGAGAAGTGTTCCTTCTACCAACCGGAGGTGGTATTCTTTGGAAAACGTGTAACTGCTACAGGAGTAAGTCCAACCGAGGAGAAATTACAAGCGATTAAGAATGCGCCACCACCGACTGACGTGACTCAGTTGAAATCATTTCTTGGACTCTTAAATTATTATTGTGCATTTTTACCTAATGTGTCAACTGTGCTAGAGCCATTAAATAGACTCTTGCGCAAAGGTGTTCAATGGAGTTGGTCAAAGAGTGAGCAAGCTTCTCTCGAAGAGGCTAAGAATTTATTATGTTCTGACAAAATATTAGTGCATTACGACCCATCTAAGGAAATTAGATTGTTATGCGACGTATCAGCCTATGGTATTTTGGCTGTGTTGGCACACCGCATCGATGGTGTTGATAAGCCTATTGCATATGCTTCGCGCACGCTGACTGCAGCAGAGCGCAACTACAGCATGATTGAAAAAGAAGGTCTTGCTTGTGTTTTCGGTGTAAAGAAATTTCACCAATACTTGTTTGGGATGCACTTTGTGTTGTTGTCAGATCATAAGCCACTCCAATCCTTGTTTAATGAACGTAAAGGTATTCCGTCAATGGCCTCTGCTAGGATACAGAGATTTGCCTTGACTTTGGCTGCTTATAATTATACCATGCATTATCGTCCCGGTAACCAGAATGAGGTAGCTGACTGCTTAAGCAGATTAAAC
Organism: Anneissia japonica; assembly: GCF_011630105.1. Classification (NCBI taxonomy): domain Eukaryota; kingdom Metazoa; phylum Echinodermata; class Crinoidea; order Comatulida; family Comatulidae; genus Anneissia; species Anneissia japonica. Next base: position 34,894 of record NW_022683677.1, on the reverse strand, counting down.
CTTTACCCATTACTGAGGGTGATATTGATATTCCCGTGCCGGGTGATGTGGTTTTGTTGATGGAGCACATCAACGACGCCTCCTCTCCAGTAATTTCCGATGACATCAGAAAGTGGACTTGTAAAGATCCTATTTTGTCACATGTTAGACATTGCATATTGTATGGTAATTGGACCAACCCAGATCCTGACTCACAAGATGAGTTTAGACATTATATTAGACGTAAAGACGAGTTAAGTGTACATGACGGGTGTATTTTGTGGGGATCCCGTATTGTGGTTCCTGCAAAGGGCCGCAATCTCATCATTAAAGAGTTACATGATTGTCACCCAGGAATTACATTAATGAAGTCCATTAGTAGACAATATGTATGGTGGCCATGTATTGACAAAGACTTGGAAAAATGTGTTAGCACATGTACCAAATGTCAGGTTAACAGGAATAAACCTGCCGAAACACCTTTAAGTATGTGGGAGTACCCTAAAGAACCGTGGTCTCGGGTTCACATAGACTTCATGGGACCTTACTTGGGGAAGTCATTTTTGATTATTGTCGATTCTTATACTAAGTGGATCGATGCTGTGATTATGAATTCTATAACTGCTGAGTGCACAATCGAGGTGCTCAGAAGAGTATTTGCCACTCATGGTATTCCTAAAGTGTTAGTGAGTGACAACGGACCAACCTATACTAGCGCCCAGTTTAAAGAGTTTATTGTGCGCAATGGGATTAAGCATTTGTTTAGTGCCCCCTTCAAACCATCATCTAATGGGTTAGCCAAGAGAGCAGTCCAAACTGTTAAACATGGACTTGCATAGATGGCTGAGGGTTCACCTCATACTAAATTGTCACGGTTCCTTTTTAAGTATCGTATTACCCCTCATTCTACCACTGGTGTTCCACCCTGCGAGGCACTTATGGGAAGGATGTTACATTCACCATTAAGTATGGTACACCCAAGTCTAAATGATAGGGTAATGCAAAAGCAGGAACGACAGAAGCACTACTCTGATCGTCATTCCCAGGTCAGGGAGTTTAATGTAAATGATAAGGTATTTGTAGAAAATTATGCCAAGGGGGACCGTTGGCTTCCCGGGGTAGTGCATCTGAGAGATGGTAGTAAAATGTATGATGTGAAGATTGATGACGGTAGAATCATGCGACGACATGTAGACCAAATGAGAAGGCGTTCATCCGGGGGGGAAAGATGATAATCAGCATCAAAATGATAATTCCATGGTTAATGATAAGGAAATTGATGATGAAAATGTTATTCCAACTTGTAAAAATGATAATTCTATGGTCAGTGTTAATGATGATGTTGTATCAACTTGTCAAAGTAATGAGTCTATTGTTAATGTTCAGGAGAGCATTAGAGAGGATGTTGTAGTAATGGGCCACAATAATAATGAGAACTCCAATGTTGTTCGTAGATCCAAGTGTAATAGGAAAGCCCCTAAAAGACTTGGGTATGATTAATCAGCATCGTTGTACCCGTTGGTACTTGCTGACCGTGATTTTGTTCATGTTCCAAGTTTATAACTATATTACAAATATTCACTATAGGTTGCAATGCTTAAACGGTGGAGTGTGATATTCATAAACTGTTTACTATTACATGAACTGGTAACCATAATAACCATACCCTGGATAGTAGTGCGCGCGTAATATCAAGGTGCGTCGTGCCGACACTACATTTGTATTACCGCTTCAGGCGGGATTTACTCTGTGTTATGTATTGAAATAAAGTAGACGTGTTGAAGTTTACTCCCAGAGTCATTCTACTTTTTAATAGTCATCGAAGCTATTACAATTTCGGTACCTGAATTCGGCATTTTTGGGTTTATTTGTATTGTATAAAAACATGAATTCCTCATCGTCCAAGACACCTGTAGAATATGCAAAGACGACAATTTCGCGAAGTCGATGAAGGTTCGCCATGACAGCTGCTTAATAAGGTTGCCTAGCGCGCACTACATGTCGACTGAATTCTAAAAAGGTTTTCATTTGTAGTCAACAGGTGTAGTTGACTACGTTGACACGCATGACTAGTCGACGTGAACCAGGTCCACGTCCACACAATCTAAAAGTCCCTATTAATAGTAATACTAGGTACGGGCGATTTACCAAAACGCTCGGTTCTGAAACTAGTCACTAGTGCATACATCGGCGTTCCATTCTGTAGCTGTTGTTAATCGCGACCAAGATGCAACCAACAATACGGCGCTACTACTAGGTTCCTAACTAGTCTCTTAATCTTAGGCGTAAAGCCTAGGCCCCTAGTTGGTACTAACACAGGTAGCCTAGGCCCAACTCTCTAGGCCTACTGCAAAGAAAGAGAGGCTTTGTTGGCCCTTTGCCAAAACCTAGGCTAGCCTTCCCTAGCCTAGCCTAGGCCTAGTGCTTACATTAATTAACATAGGCCTAGTCTTTAGCCTAGGCAGATGCTACTCACTTGGTTTGCAAAACCTTGGATTATAAAAATAATTAGTACGATGGCAACACTTTTCATATTTGACGGTGTAATATTACTAGGCCTATGCATGCTGTGGTAATATTTTCAGAGTTGCCAGATAGTCGACAGGCTTCATAGACGAGCTACTCCCATAGAGATATAATAGCTCTATGGCTGCTCCGCGTATTTGTATTAAAATTGATGAAACATCCGCCCTCCCGCGAATGGGGTAAAATTTGAAACAAACGAACCAGAGCGGCGCCTTTATTGCTGTTTATTATTTCTATATGGCGCCGCAAGCGACCGGGGTAAAATTGCTTTCCTTGTACCCACAATGCCTTTGGAACGGATATTCCACTATATTGGGAAGCTGCATAGAGCTATTATATCTCTATGGGAAGCTGTCATATCTGAAGCTGCTCTATCTTTGTTCACGGCCAAACACACGCCATCTCACGGCCAACTCGGCCAAAATTTGTTTCGATATCAGCAAAAATTCGGCTAGTATTTTAATCCGATTCAGAAGACAACAGCTGTGGGACGGTACAACATATTCATTTGAAATACTACAAAAATTACACGAAAATCAGCGGTCATTCGTTTGAAATTGAAAGATATACGGTACACAGAACAATGTTAAAGCCCCATTCCCGGCAAAATTTCACTGACTTTTTTTTAGAAAATATGCATTTGCATTACTCCAATTATTATAAATCATGGAAAAATATTGGCATGAATTTTAGTTTTACGCAAAAGAATAAAAAAAAAAAGAGAAATACAGACTATTTCTCATAAAATATTACCATTTTCTCGACGAATTCATCGTTACTAGGAGGTTGTAGATCGCATCCACTGGAATACTCTCGCTTTTATGTATACTTTATAATATACAGTCAATAAAGTGCGCCCTCTCTAAAGAGATTAGTTTTTGTACAAAGATCAAAGATCTTATAAACACAAGATAGCGTTCTCCGCGATTTACGCGTAACAAACATAAGCGTCGGTCAAGGTTCAAAAGTTTCCAATTTAGCAAGAGGGCGCCATTCATGCGCTATTATACCAAAGAGAAATAGTAATCAGCTTTGGAAGAGGGCGTCCTATCTGTTGCCATGGATCTGAAATGGTTCCTGTTTTTTACCCCTGTTTCTGCTGTTCACAGGATTGACTAAAGGTAAAATCGCGTGGTGTACGGTGTGGTAAGAGCGGTCAAGGGTCAAAAGTTTCCAATTTAGCAAGAGGGCGCCATTCATGCCTTATTACAGAATTTGCACGCGTAAATCCCGGAGAACGCTATCTTGTGTTTACAAGATCTTTGATAGAGATATAATAAGAATACTAGAGCGCTAACCGCAATGTATTCGATGTTCGAAATACGCAGAGCTGTGTGTGTGTACCATCCAAGATGGCTGCCATATATTCAGCCAATCAAATTTCGCCTGAGCACTATCATTTTCAATTGTGCCCTCAATTTACACAGAAAGTTCAGTACAGTTATGTTTGAAACTCGAGCGTTGCGGTGTTTGGCTGTAATGCACACGATTTTAATTTTCATTCCTTGGTACTTTTTTTTAATAAGATGCTCCACTTGGCCTCGTTTTGGCTACGACAGTTTAATAATTTGTCATTATCAATATTAATTATCATTAATGAAATAATATTCAGTCAGAGGGCTTATTTATGGTAATAATATGCATACTAAGCCTGAAGGTGGCGCTTTCCTACGGCAGCCATCTTGGATGGTACACATACACAACTCTGCATTGTTCCACCATCTTGTCAGCACTCTAGTTGTTTAATAGCTCTATGCTTTTTCTCTTTGGTATAATAGCGCATGAATGGCGCCCTCTTGCTAAATTGGAAACTTTTGAACCTTGACCGACGCTTCTATTTGTTACGCGTAAATCGCGGAGAACGCTATCTTGTGTTTATAAGATCTTTGTTTTTGTACTTCGCATCTCAAGGCAGGCTCAGGTCGACACGGAACTCAACTCAACTCAACTCAACTCAACTCGTCGACATGAGCGCTCCGCGCAACTGAAAGGAACTGAACTCATGTCGACTTTGAGCAACTGAAAGGAACTGAACGGAACTGAAAGGAACTTGGCTCATGTCGACTGGCAACTGAAAGGAACTATTGGCTAAAAACATTTTCCCCGCGAAATCCCATCAACTGCGAAATGTCTGTAATGTTTTTATTAAGACATGTAATTATTTTAAAAAGTGTATCTACTTTATTTTTTTGTTTTGAAAATGTCGACCAGCAACTGAAACAACCCTGTTTGTAGTCGACAGAATTGAGTTTTTAAAGATTTCATTTTCTTTGAAATCTCATCAACTGCAAATAAATGTTAGAATGCTTGTAAGATATGACGTGTTGTTAAAAATAATAAAATTATTTTTGAAGTTTATCTACTCTTTTTTTTTAATTTAGAAAAGTGTATCGCATATTGGTCTATTTGAAATGGGTTCATGCAAAATCTGGTGGAACAATTAAAACAAGAAAGGTCTTTTTCTATATGAAAAAACAAAAACAAAAACAACAAGTATACACGAATGCATTTTATACGTGACAATGTTTACATGAATCAGCTGTCAAATATGTTATAAAAATGTACTAATTTAATATTACGCGAATGCAGCAGCATACTTTGATAGAATTCATAATTTAACACTACACTGCAGAGGGACTTTCTGAAAAAGGAATTTAGCTTTTCTTGACCTAAACCTAGGCCCTAGATAAATGTTCTACTGTTAAAGAATTTGTACAAAACTAACTTCAAAAACAATGCACACACCCAAGAATTACTGGATTATTTATAATTCGTAAAAATAGATTATGGAAGTGAGATCTGCATGCCAGTTAGTTGTCAAGTCTTTACTCGTCGTACGTAGAGTTAGACGTAGGCTAGTAGGCCTGGCATAGGAAGCCTGCCTTTTTCTACACTTTAGGCCTAGCCTAGCTAGAATAATGGTAAGCTGTATTATTATTATTATTATTATTATTATTATTATTATTATTATTATTATTATTATTATTATTATTATTATTATTATTAGGCCTAGCCCAGGCCTATTTGTTAATGTGTTCGAATAAAAATCTGGCCTATGGCCTATATTTTTCAAAACAAAGAATAAAGTATTATCTGCCATTAACAAAACATTGTAATATATATCTTTTTTCAGTTAATGCATCTTGATTACGATTAATATCAGGATCAACGTTTTCAGTTCCTTTGAGTTCCGAATCAGAATCAGCATTTTTTCGCGCTTTTTTCAGTTCCTTTCAGTTCCGCAAAAAGTTGAACATGGGCTACTGAAAGGAACTCAACTCAACTCAACTCAACTTGACTCATGTCGACAAAATATGCGCGACTGTCAGTTCCTTTCAGTTGCGTTCAGTTCCGGTCAGTTCCTTTCAGTTGCGCGGAGCGCTCATGCCGACGAGTTGAGTTGAGTTGAGTTTTATTTATTTTTTTAAATTTTATTTTATTCCTTTCAGCCAGAACCACAAAAAGCAATCAAAAAAGAAAGAGGAGGGCAGAGGAGGGCAGAGGAGGGCTGAGGAGAGGCAAAAGCGGTACAAAAACTACTATCACCGGATATGGTGTGCCCCTCCAGCTCCAAATTCAATATTATTAACTAATATAAATATTAATTGTATCAAAAATATAAAAATATTAAAAAATTAAATAATAAAAAAAATTGAAACAGTTGGTGGAAAAACAATTAACAATCCCATGTACGAAATTGTCTAAAGTAATGTTTAATTTTCCCTTTGAAAGTGCCCCAGCTGTCACAAACAAAAGAATCTTTAATATCAATAGGTAAATTATTCCAAATAATAATTCCTATGATATATATATATATGTAAAAAATTAAAATCCAATTCGGCTTTGTTCAAACGAAGAGTAATCTTTTCATATTTCCTTAATAAAGAAACTGGTAATCTTCTTGAACTGAAATCCTTGATAATAGAACCAAATGGACGTAAG
>NW_022683677.1:24045-25457 GCF_011630105.1 Anneissia japonica | reverse complement strand
GAAACATATGCCCATCCTACAGACCACAGAACGTCTTAGGTCTGTTTTTCCGGATACACCGTTCATAGCCTATCGCAGACCCTGTCTCTTATACACATCTAGAAGTATATATATATAAGTATATATATATATAGGTCTATATAAGTATATATGTAAGTATGTGTATATATGTATATATAAATATATATACGTATATATAAGTATGTATATGTATATATATATAAGTATGTATATATATAATATATAAGTATGTATATATGTAAAAATGCATATATGTATGTATATATATATACATACATATATATATGTAAGTATGTGTATATATGTATATATAAGTATGTATATATATATGTATGTATATATATATATGTATATATATATAAATATGTATATATATAAGTATGTATATATGTGTGTATATATATGTGTATATATATAAGTAGTATATATGTATGTATATATATAAGTATGTATATACGTATATATATACGTATATGTCTATATAATATGTATATATATGTATATATGTGTGTATATATGTGTATATATATAAGTATGTATATATGTATATGTGTGTATATATACATAAGTATGTATATTTGTTATAATGCATATATGTATGTATATATATATATAAAATATATATATATATAATATATATATACACACATACATATATACATTATAACATATATACATACGTATATATATATACATATATAAGTATATATATGTATATATGTATTTATAAAAGTATGTATATATGTTATAATGTATATATATATATATGTATATATATACACATACATATCATTATAACATACATACTTATATGTACGGTTGCGTCAAATTTGTGTGGTGGTTGAAAAATACAGGGGGAGTCTTTATGGCCCAAAATAGTGATTTCAGACTACCGGGTAATGTAATTCGACAGGCAAATTACAGTAACATTTTTAGAAAATTTCTTTGAAAAAATATCGTAGGCATATGACCTAGCTACGTATACAGTATTTTCTTTTTACAGTACGTAGTTTGGAACGATATCGGAAGTGGGGGTGCTGGCAGTGGCCTGCTATTAGGACTACAATTTATTTGAAAATATCTTGGGTCCGATCGTCTACCAGTTTGGCCCAATCGTCTATCACCCAAAGTTTTCATTACGATTATCAAGAACGTACACGATCTATGCCCTGGGCTAAGCTTAGCTTGCTGTCGTCACTCTGCTACGTATACTACACTACTACCGCATAACAAAGAAAGCGACCCACGTGGTGCATTCTTAAATATTACACACATTATTTAATTAACACGATATCATTGATTGAACGATCTAACTACCCTCGCATCGCAGTAATACTGCGATGCGAGGGTTTTTGTGGAAAGCTAGATAGTCGTTATGTACCCGACAGTCG
>NW_022683677.1:10795-23978 GCF_011630105.1 Anneissia japonica | reverse complement strand
ATCTCTTTTGAATATAAATTAAATACTGTACTTAATTGATTTATTATTGCCCACTTGAATTGTATAGCCCTAGGTGCTGCAGCTGTCTCTTATACACATCTCGATGTATTTCAGCAAGTATTAAAACATTTTAGTTTTATTTTAGGTCTTCTTCAAAATACCTATGCCTACAGCAGATGATTTTTTTGCCGTAAAACCAAAATAGTTTCATCCATGCCGACATTCCGGTCGGTTAGCGTGAGCCCTGACTGAACCCTGCAGAAACTTCACATCGATCTTCGCATCGCGATGTAAAACAAAATGTCGGAAAACTTTTCTTTGACGCATGCGCATTTGCATAAATGTCTACACACACACACACACACTCACACGCTACACACAATAAAAAAACATAGGAAATAGCAAGAGTGATTACAATAGTTCCTATTGCATTACATGCATAGGAACTAAAAAAGTGTGCAACCCTTAATAGTGGTGTCCCCTGAATAGGGCTATTAATATTTTAATGTCCATTCTAGTTATTAACAAGGAAAGCATTCTAGTTTGATAATTAAGTTTATTGTTCAAAAGGTGTAACAATATAAATTTCAATCATTTTAAGAGTACTGTAATTATATAGGCGTTAATATATATAAAATCACTTTATTGCATAAAAAACAATACAGGAAACAAATAAAGAGCCCAGAACAGTGTCCCAAAACTGGGAGCACGCAAGGCTAAATGAGTTGACATACAAAAACATTAAGACACAAAATATACCAATATATAAAAGTATAAAAATAGAGGCCGGCCTATCATCAAATTAAGGGAGACTGCATTCAATTAAATTGTCAGTTCAAAAAGAGGCGGATTAACACAAGAGGGTTGATCTTTGGCATAGTATATAGTAAAAGAGGAAACAATTGTAATTTTGGAGATATCGTCTCGAAGTTGTTTAAATAAAATTGAATTATTGCACAATTTGTGGATTTTCTTTAAACGTTTAATATTATCAGGGGAAATGTATCCTCTGGAGCCTACTTCGAAACAGACGAGTTCAACCTCGAAGCCAGCATCTATAATATCAGAAATTAGTGGTGCATATTTGTTACATTTTCTGGAGTGGGCGGCATCGATGCCAGTTTCGAAAGGGACCGTAAGTTCAAAAATGAGGAGCTTCTTTAAGTTTTTCCAATAAATGCATAAATCTGGTATTAAGTTAGTTGGTAAGCATTCAGGGGGGATGGTAGTATAGTGAAAATGCTGGGTGCTGGCTCCGAGGTCGGATAGGACTTCAGGGATACAAGTAGCGTTACAAAAACCTTTCTTAAGAGTCTTAACAATATGATTGAGGATGTTATTGTGCCTCCATGTAAGGCGCCCCTGGTCCAGGGACCTTTGACAAAAATTAAGAACGTGATTAAGAGTTTCCCGGTTACCACATGAACTGCATTTTACAGAGTTGGATTTTCTCCATCTATGTAGATTAACCCTGGTGTTGAGTGAGTCTCCAAGAGCATTGACCAAAAATTTAAGGACCCCCCTGGACCAGGAGCCCCCTAACATGGAGGTCCCAAAAATTTTGTATTTCCTCTCTAAGGTTCTTTTTTGCGATATTTTTTATCTGATTAAGATTAAGGTTGGGGTCAGAGTTCTGGATGTCTTTCAGTCTAGATTCACAGTCAGTGGCATTTGATATTTTCCTTGTCCAGTTAATCTCACGCTCAAGACGAGTATTAAGACAGTGGTTAACAGTATCACCTCCTTTAAACCTAGATGAAATATGAGCCACCAAGTGGCATTCCTTATATAGATCAGATACTCGGGGAATGTTGATTCCTTTGGGCATATGAATAAATGATAACGTCCCAGGATGGGGTAGCCCAAACCACTTCTTTAAATATCTGTTACAGAGAGCATCGATCTTAGCTAAATGAGAAGCACAAATGTCATTGACTGTAATATGATATTTTAAACTGGGAAGAAAATATTGCGAGTAAACTCTGATCTTGAACTCGGATCTGATTAAAGAATTGTCTATCTTATTAATGTTTTTCTCGATTAACGTATATAGGTACTGAAAAACATCCAGATCTGTGTTATTAAAGGTGATAATAGAGCCCAAAAATTTGTGTGAATCATTCTCAATTGTTGGAATAATATCAGCGCCCAGAGTGTAGTTAATTTTAGAAGCTCTCCCACGGACAATGGAGAGGGATCGACATTTTTTAGGCTTAAGCTTTAAACCCATTGATTTGATTAGTGTGATAATTTTGGAAATAAGTCTTTGATGTGTTCTTTTATTGCCAGTAATAAGGCAGAAGTCATCTGCAAATGGCGTGGATATAATCTTGGTCCCTTCCAAATTATAACCGTGGGAAAGCTCCTGTTCTAAGAATTGCAAGATTGGTTCAAAGCAAAGAATAAATATGATGGGAGATAAAGGGTCTCCTTGAAAGATACCTTTCCTGAATCTAAATTCATTAGGTGACCAATGCTTAGTAGTAACCTTACCACTTAAGCAGGAGTAGAGGTTAGTAATATAGGTCTTAATATTTGGATCAATATTACACCTCTCTAGAGTGAATTCAATTAAAGAATGGGAAACAGAGCCGAAAGCGTCTTCAAGGTCGAAGAAGATAATATGAGCAGTACGTGATTTAAATTTAGCATGGTGAATTATTTCATGCAAAACTTGATTATGTTCTACACATCCATTTACACCTTTCAAAAAAGCCTTCTGTATTTCGGTATTAACAAGAGAGTTCTTAGTTACAAATTCTTCGATGCGATTGGCCAGTATGAGATGAAATATTTTACTCGTAGAGGAAGAGAGCGCGATCATTCTGAAATTAGAAGGCGTATCTGTGTTTCCTGACTTGTGAAGAAAAATAATGTTGCTGTCTGTCCATGACGATACTGGGACTCCAGAGGCCAAAATCTATTTGTATAATGTAGCTAAAAAAGAATGGGTACATGTGAGTTTCTTTAAAATTCCGTAATGGATGCCATCAGGTCCAGGAGCAGAATTTGCACTCTTACGCTTCAACACATTCCTAATATCACGGGGACGAATGTCGTCGATATTGAAAGGAGTCATCTCGGATGGCGGAATACGTAACTGGAATCCATTTTAACTCATCAATGTTGATGGTGCTAGGTGTTCCATACTTCTGATTAAAGAATAAATCTGCCGTTTCTTTTGTAAATGAAGGAAAGTTCTTTGTTGCATATAGTGAGTCGTTACGTAATTGTTTGCTATATCTCCAAAAATTTGAATGATAAAGTTTTTCTTCGTGTTTTGTACTACGTTGTTTTTCATTATTCCTGTTGATTTTATTTAGATAGTCGTAGGCTCTAAGAGCTTAAAAAAAACTCGATTTTCTTTTCTTGTACTGCATCTTTTCTAAAAGCTTGTTTCCTTAATTTATTCTTTAGTTTGCGTGCCTCAATTAGGGTTTTTGGTTTGCGACGAATGCTGTTGTGAGGAAAGATATGAAAGCATACGTTTCCGCTTACGTTTCGTATGAAAAGTGGACTTGGAGTCAACTTTTTAAAAGAATCATTCAACAGAAACTCGGTTTTCGAATGTACAGTATATTGTTTTATTATTTATTTATATCATTATTATTATTATTATAATTATTATTATTATTATTATTATTATTATTGTATTTTATTGTTCTTATTGTAGTTATTAATGTTATTAATCTTTTTATTATTCTTATTGATATTATCATCATGTTGAGAATGGAACTCTAGAGGGACACTAAAAAGTATGTGCGTATTAATTAAATTATTAAATTATTATTTAAAAGGGAAACATGTCATAATGTTGGACCCTGGGAGATAAGGGCGTAAATTTTTGTCTAAGTCTCGATTAAGAGCAGACGTCTCTAGGGAGGCCTAAGTTAAGGGCCTTAGATAAGTAAAGCCGAGTTGGACAAGGTCCATGAAGACTGGCTAATGTTGAATGCAGGCAGAGCACATTCTCGGCTGCATCAACAACAAATTGATTACCCAAATGCTTTGTTGACATGCGTAATTTTTTTATGTAAAAATAAATAGTAAAACAATATCATGCAAGAACCATTCTCCTTGCTTATATTTATAAAAAAGTCAAAGTCATTTCAGATGACCAAATCTATCAACCGTAGTTTTGGAATTGTTTCTGATGCTATCACTGCCCTCCTGCTCCGGTTCCCCCCTCAAATGTCAGTTCCGTTTAATTGTTCCCCCCTCAAATGTCAGTTCCGTTTAATTACTGTATCTTGAAAATAATACGGAAATCAATTTTGTATTGTAAATTTTACTGTATTGTGAAAATTTGTGAAGCTCATCAGTTTAATTGAAGTTATTCATTTCCTTTCAGAAGTGTTAAACACCAAGAAAGATGAATGAATCAGGTAAAATATAAACAAAAATTGTTGACAATTATAAACCTACACAGTAATATATGGCTATTATATTCCTGTAGTACCTTCCACTATTACTCATGGGGAAAGTGTAGAATTCAACACAATGTGTAACCTCCTTCCTCCCTGGGGAGCATCTGTCTCTTATACACATCTTCAAAAGCAGGAACGACAGAAGCACTACTCTGATCGTCATTCCCAGGTCAGGGAGTTTAATGTAAATGATGAGGTATTTGTAGAAAATTATGCCAAGGGGGACCGTTGGCTTCCCGGGGTAGTGCATCTGAGAGAGGGTAGTAAAATGTATGATGTGAAGATTGATGACGGTAGAATCATGCAACGACATGTAGACCAAATGAGAAGGCGTTCATCCGGGGGGAAAGATGATAATCAGCATCAAAATGATAATTCCATGGTTAATGATGATGAAAATGTTATTCCAACTTGTAAAAATGATAATTCTATGGTCAGTGTTAATGATGATGTTGTATCAACTCGTCAAAGTAATGAGTCCATTGTTAATGTTCAGGAAAGCATTAGCGAGGATGTTGTAGTAATGGGCCACAATAATAATGAGAACTCCAATGTTGTTCGTAGATCCAAGCGTAATAGGAAAGCCCCTAAGACTTGGGTATGATTAATCAGCATCGTTGTACCCGTTGGTACTTGCTGACCGTGATTTTGTTCATGTTCCAAGTTTATAACTATATGACAAATATTCACTATAGGTTGCAATGCTTAAACGGTGGGGTGTGATATTCATAAACTGTTTACTATTACATGAACTGGTAACCATAATAACCATACCCTGGATAGTAGCGCCCGCGTAGTATCAAGGTGCGTCGTGCCACACTACATTTGTATTACCGCTTGAGGCGGGATTTACTCTGTGTTATGTATTGAAATAAAGTAGACGTGTTGAAGTTTACTCCCAGAGTCATTCTACTTTTTAATAGTCATCGAAGCTATTACAGTATTAATAATAGAACATCAGAATATGATTATTTAAAAAAAATAATTTTAATGTTTTGCTACTCAAACTGAAGTTTATAAAAACATGTTGCATATCAAAACAGCCGATATAATATTAAAATATTCGCCACTTAAGGAGGACGCTAAAATAGAGGGAATTAGCGATGATTGTTTACAGGTGGTCATAGTGTTGCAAAAACCAATTACCAATAATAAATTCAATGCTCACACTGATCCATTATTTTAAAATCTCAACCTATTGAAAGTTGATGATATTCACAAACTTCAAACCTTCTATTATCATAATTTAAAAAAATAATCAGTTACCAATTTATTTAAGAAGTATGACACCTGTGCCCTTTTCCGAAATACATAGCTACTACTACACTCGAGGTAGAGATCAAATACCGAAAGTTAATCATGTTTTTGTAACACTGTGTCTAGATAGATAAGATAAGACTCATTGAAACTACTTCGAATACAATGAATATTATTATATTGATAACTGTTATGTATGTAATGATAATTAGTAATGGTTATAATAATTATAGTACATATTCCATTTTATTATTATTATTTTTATTCATTTAATTTCTTTTATGACAAAATAAACGTCGAAAGCGATTTTCTGTCAAATTTCTTATTTCTTTGCTGAAACGGCGCAATCGTAATAAAATCTGACTTCTAACGTCGACAGGAAGCCTAGCACCGAATAATAGGCCTACAATGGTCGATTCCTTGTACATAAATTAATAATTGGATTTCCTAGACGACAAAAGTGCCATATTAGTATTGGCATACAATTTTTAAAAATCTCTAAAGTTATTTTTTTTTTAAATAAATTTTGGGGGTAAAAAAATGAATTTTTGGGAAAGAATATGGTTTTTAATATTTTGGAATTATTGACTATTGTACAAACAGATTTAGAATCTATATGGCCATTCTCTTTATTTCACAAATATGCAGATAAGAATGGAATACTTTTATCAACATGCTTTTCAAGAAAATCTCTGGAACGTAAAAAAACCCCAATTTTTTTACACTTGTTTGGGCTAAAGACATGATTTTTTGGTAAAAAATAGAGGTTTGTTGACATTTAAACTATAACTGATATGCTTTGCGTGAGAAAATAGGTGCCGCAAAAATGATTATTATTATTAAAAAATGTTGGAGCCGTATTAGTCAATAGCGTGAAAAACAAATGAAATAAGTACGGTAGCACATTTCTAACGAAATTTATTGAGACTCAATCTTTGACTAGTTTAAGCTAGCTTCATCAGGTAAATTTCTTTGCCACTGCTAGACTACATCTACATCTTTCGATTCAACACACGCGATGAACAAACGTCACAATACTTTCACAAGTACCACCTTTATATCTGATGTCTTTCTCCATTAGTTTCCAAAAGCCTTCTTTTTCTAGTTGCTGCATGTCACGTTCTAGCTTTCCATTGTTGTAATTTGGCTCGAGGTCCAACCACATGGCCCGCATTGTAATCACTATAAATCCACCTTATTTTGTTAAAATATAGAACAAAATTAAATAACTAAACAAGAAACGATTAAAATTATGTTATTAAATTAGAAAGGTGATCACGTGAAATATCAATGGCAGTATCAACAGCTTGCGATTCGTTATTATGTTATTATTCTCGTTACATTAAATGTACTAAATAGCCAGGCTCCGGAAGAAGAAACGTTTTGATATTGTACAACTGATTTATATAGTACACAAAAATGGTGTATGACGAAAGACTCGGGAACGCTTTAAGACTACTTAGTTACATTATTATATATTATTATAATTGGAATTCCTGTCTTTCCGGTTTCATACCTAAGGTGAGGGCGTGATTTGATTGATATTTTTTTTGCGTGTGTTGGGGAGGTATTATGAGAGTATGTAAGTTCTTTTTCCGCGGAAGCCAGTAAAAATTGTTGCCTCTTATAACCTTCAAAGTATATTTTCCATGTAATCATGATAATAGTAAGTAGTCGCTCTACCTGGTTTAACTACACGAACAAATTCATTAAAACTGTCACTCTTCAAACCATTGCCGAAAAAGCCTCCCGCACAGACGATGACGTCGTATGTATCTGAAAAAAAAAAAACAAAAAAAAAAAAACAGTACAAATAATATAAATAACATTTGCAACAGAAATATGTCGTGTACGTATACAATTTGTTGAACAAAATCAACATGGTCGTATCCTGTTTTGCCAAGGTACGGGGGAGGGGCGTGCGAGGTGTGCAAATAGGGTATTTGTGGTGGCATAGAATCTCTGGACGGGTGAATGGGACAGAGCCGTAGAATAGATTTTGCAGGGGTTCAGAAGCCTTTAAAATACATTTCAGCCTCGTAATCTATGAAAGTACAACTGTTGGACTACATGTACCTGAAAATAACATTTTATATTGTGCAGTACGCGGAGTGGTGGTGCGGTACTCCCACCGCACACCTGTATGGGCCTGACTTCAGTGAACGTATGACCTCACATTGATTATGAAGTCATAAAATGTTATGCGTAAGCTCAAAGATTTTTGTCCTATCATCGACAGCCGTTTCAGCATGGGTAATTGATTGTTAGGACACAGTATAATCTCCATTTTCTTACCCCCGCTTCTGTGTCAGGGGTTGCGCCAGGATTTGCCCGACGGGAGGGTCCGAGATGAAAGTGGTACGGGGGGGGGAGAAGCCCCCGAAAATTTTGTCAATTTAGGGGTTTCAAAGGCTTATTTAATCTATTTTATAGTCTACTAATACATAGAATATACATATGATATTTTTTCTCCCCGACCGAGGTTGGGGGAGGGGAAAGAAGCCTTCCCCAACCCCCGTTGGCGCCACCCCTGCTGCCTGTCTGTCTGTGTGTGTGTCATTGTGTGTATTTTCCTGTGGTGTGTTTGTCTTTGCTGGAAGTCGTGGTGTGTGTGCTTTAGCTAAACTTAAAACCAGAACAAATCTCCTCACATACAACGAAAAGCCTAATAGCAACTGCATACCACTTATATTAGACTATAACCCTCTCACCAAACCATTTACAGATGCCATTAAAACTGATTACAAAATACTCAAATCAGACCCATCCATCGCCCACCTTTATGACAAACCACCCATAATCGCGCGCAGACAACCCCCCCAATCTTAAATCGCTCATAACATCATCTAAACTACCAACTGACCACCTCTCCACAAACACAGGTAACAAACCATGCAAAGACATTAGATGTCAATTATGTAACATAATCACTACAGGACATAGATTCAAAATACCAGGATCCACGGAAATCGTACACCCCCCCCAACCTAGACTGCCATGCTTCTAACGTTATTTATCTCATCTATTGTATTAAGTGTAACCATGGAAACTACATAGGTGAAACGGGTACCAAAATCAGGGCGAGACTTAATAATCACAAATGAACTCTATCGTTATAATTCGTAGCAATGTTGTCTGACTATCGCTTTACTGCCTTCGCAATACATCTTAACGGCGTCTTGAAAAAACGTAAAAATAATTCGATTGAACTAAGTTTTTGAGATAAATCACTTAATGGTAGGACACGATTAGAACTTTTGAAAATCATGATCTATCGTAGCAAAAATCATGAATGTGTGAAGGGGGAATAAGAGCTCAATCACCAAGCACACAGTCTTGTTTGCATAAAAGCTATACAAATCCTGTCTCTTATACACATCTAGATGTGTATAAGAGACAGATATTGCACCTTCCCTTGCGGTTATGAAGCGAAAACCAATTAAGTCTCAATTATTAGGAAAACAGCGGCAGGTATAAAACTGGTCACCATTCAGGGACTAAATAGTACAGTCTCAAACACAAATTATACAGATTAAAACAATTAAAAAAAGGAAAAAGCAGAAGAAAGTGACAGTAAAGTCTTAAGTGCACGTTTAAAAAGATTAGGATCTTAAATATTTCGAAGGTCAGTTGGAAGATTATAGGTATAGTGGTATAGTGAAATGTACAGACGATGAGAAACGTGTTGTACGTGCAGGGATACGTTGGTCAAGAAAACCACATAAATAGTTTGAAGAAAAACCATGAATACATTTGTATACGGTGAGAATAATTTTGAAAATAATTCTGTTATTAAATCCAGCCAATGGAGACCATTGATCATTGATGAGAGGAGCAGAGTGTGTACGAGGACCACATGAAAAGACTAAGCGAGCAACCGAGTTTTGCAATTTCTGCAGCCTATCAATATCTTTCTTGAAAAGACCACCATATAGAGCGAGTTGTAGTAGTCAATTCTTGATAGTACGAGGGCTCTAATTGCTGAATTTTCTTCGAGTCCTCCACAAGTTACACAAGTGGTAACGCACACTACTACATACTTTACTAACCTGGGAACATAAATCTAGTGTGGATTCAAATGTAACACCCAACTTACGAGCACTCTTAGAGGCCTTTACGAGGGATCCATTAACATTGAGTTGGATATTCCTAACTAAAGGTAATGACTGTTGACGTCTAGAAATACAAACTAGAAGTTCAGTTTTATCTTCATTAAGCTTTAATTTATTCAATATCATCCACTGTTTAATGTCAGAGATGCAACTAGTTAGCCGACAAAAAGACTCCTCAATACTAAAAGGATTCGAAGGATTAAAGTGCAGGTAAAATTGAAGGTCATCAGCATAGAAATGAAAGTTAACATCATACTGCCTGATAATATTACCTAGTAAGCTAATTATGAAGGTATAATGTAAAAAAGCAGAACCCTTTGGCACACCATACTTAAGTCTTCGAAAAGATGACTGGTCAATGAAGTCAAAAGCTGCTGACAAATCAAAAAGTACAAGGATCATTCCAAGTTTCTCATCGAGAGCATGGGACAAATCAGTGTACACTTCAAGAAAACCTATGGTATTTTCTATATGGAAATTGGAAATCTTCACGAAGAACAAAGTCATCAAGATAGAGGGAAAGTTGATTTTAAACAACACGCTCAATGAGTTTACAACAAAATATGAGATTTGAAACAGGCCTGTAATTGGATTTGTCTATGTACAAGATGTGTCAAGATAGATATTCATATTGTGTTAACAACTCAAATTACCAAAATTTAAGTTGAAATGTAATTATTAGGATATTAAGAATGCCTGTTTAAAACTATATTTAGGTTTCGTACACGTAATTTACCATCATCAAAGCTAAGTCTCTTTCCTCCTCCAATCCACTGTACATATAAATTCTCATAGATGTTTTTTGCTCGGGCAATCTCTATCATTTCCGTACTACAGTCAACTGCATCAATTGTCTCATAGCCAAGTGTCTTCAACTGTTTGGAAAACAGAATATAATCTTATATAAATATATATATATATATATATATAATTACTTTAATTACGACTGGTACTCTACTAGGAAGAGTACAACTATACGTACCCATAAACAAGAACGCTTTATGATTCAAATAATAATCTATAAACAGTCAAGCTAAATTTGCCTTTTAAACATTAATATTTTAAGGATTTTATATTCTTCGCTATTATTTTCATGTTATTCGTTTTTTTTTTAAATTGTTATATCAGGCCTGTCTAATATTTAAAAACTTAATATTACGATTATGCATACAATAAAATCCAATCAGAATTAGAAATTCTTTTAGGACTGGTATACCAATAGCCATTTTTAAAAAGTTAAATATATTTTGAATCTCACCTGTTCACCAACAAGACCTGTTCCACTTGCAACGTCTGAAATACGTGCCGTCTTAGATGATACAAACTTCTGTAGAACTTCTGCAGCAACCACGTGACCAACATACTTCAATTTTTCTAACTAATAAAGCAATCAAATGATAACGCTATGATTAAAGAAATTACAGTATTGTATTCTCTTATTTATTGTTTTTCAAATATTTACTGAGTTGAGGGGCATTGTACAAATTATAGCCCGAGGTAATCTGGCGGCTGTACTTTGTCCGGCAATCACAGTGTGGTTTACCCAGCAACAAGCAAAAGAAAATAAAAGACAGCTAAACAAAGGGCAGAATGAACTCCTCGGAGCCAACGGCCAAACATGCTTTAGTGTAAGAATAGGTTTAGTCTTAAAGGGCCACATCTTTTTTTTTTATATATTCCCATTACCAAAATATCCAACTCTAATGCTCCTTTCAACCATTCGCGATTTTTGTTACGATTGAGCAAGATTTATTTAATTTTTGAAAATCCCAGTGGTGTCGTACTCACTATAGCGCATCGTGGATCTTGATGCCATCGTGATAGAGCACGATTTTTGAAATTTAAAAAACAAATAATGCTCAATTGTAGCTGTGGACAAATATTGGTGTACTGCAGTAATGTTGCCGTTTGTCGTGACGGGTCTTGTGCATTCATACTCATTCTTAGTGGCCAGAACACCTAGCGCAGTAGCTTGCATATATGTTGCAAGTTTTTGAACTTGGTGAATTGCCAAATACTATGGCGTCAACGACAACATTCAAATAGGCGTAAATTGTGCCTCTATTGTCATGTGATTAGCTAAATCAAACAGGCGTCTTCATAGTACGTCATGACAAATCGTAACAATTGTCGTAACTCTATCGTTATAATTCGTAGCAATGTTGTCTGACTATCGCTTTACTGCCTTCGCAATACATCTTAACGGCGTCTTGAAAAAACGTAAAAATAATTCGATTGAACTAAGTTTTTGAGATAAATCACTTAATGGTAGGACACGATTAGAACTTTTGAAAATCATGATCTATCGTAGCAAAAATCATGAATGTGTGAAGGGGGAATAAGAGCTCAATCACCAAGCACACAGTCTTGTTTGCATAAAAGCTATACAAATCCAACTATTAACCAGTGCGCACTGGGCGCGGTATTATTTTCCCCCATTCACTTAAGGCAGAAATTACAGAGGGCGCTATTTTAGGTCAGTTCGGTAAAGTGATATTCATGAATATGCATACCAAACCTCCACCTCGCGAAACAGAGTTCAGTGTGTATTGAGTAAGCTACCTTATGCGTGGATGGAAACTATGGAGTAGGCCATTATCTATTATATAGGCCTTGGTAGTTAAGACAATGCGAAAATTTATGGTCTATAATTGTAATAATATCCCAAATGTACTAAGTATTCGGTACATTTCCACGTCAGGTAGGGCAAAATTACACCTATACATGTTTCTCCTGACGCAAATCCAGTTATTGTCTATTATTCCATCACGACAATAACAATTACAATCAACACTGCAGTACCCGCTGCTTACTTGGACTCGAATTCAACCCTGGCCATCAGGCGTAAGCTCGGTGGTCTAGAGGTATGATGCCAGGCTAGTGATCTGGAGATCGTGGGTTCGAGTCCCACCTGAGAACAACTTGCAATTTCTTTTCGCAGTTGTTTTCAAATGTACTGAGTATTCAGTACATTTCCACATCAGGTAGGGCAAAATTACACCTATACATGTTTCTCCTGACGCAAATCCAGTTATTGTCTATTATTCCATCACGACAATAACAATTACTATCAACACTGCAGTACCCGCTGCTTACTTGGACTCGAATTCAACCCTGGCCATCAGGCGCAAGCTCTGTGGTCTAGAGGTATGATGCCAGGCTAGTGATCTGGAGATTGTGGGTTCGAGTCCCCCCCGAGAACAACTTGCGATTTTTTTCTTTTTTTTTACTTTTATTTTGAATATGAACGAAACGTTTGTGGGAAATCAACATTAAAACAATACATAGAACTTCTAAAATAATTCCCTTATATACCGTATGTATGCCATACTGTAGCCTATTTTACATTAGGCATTTTTCGTTTTGACTACGCGGCCAGTCTACTAC
>NW_022683677.1:5624-10483 GCF_011630105.1 Anneissia japonica | reverse complement strand
AGGTGTCAATACAGTCGGGAACCGGGAGAAGAGGGGTGTCAGGCCTGCTCAGGCAATTTGCCAAATGCAACGATGATGTACAAAATAAATGTACATAACAATTTAAAACAGAGGTATGTATATAGCAAGGCTTGATACACGACACCATGGGCGCAGATGCCCAGCTAGTGGCACCAGATAATGTGTTTTCTCCTACCCGAAATCCACCCTCCCCTGACATTGACAAGGCTAGGCTAGCCTAGGCCTAAGGCTAAGAGGTCCTTTTTTCACTATCCACTGATTTACCTAATTATATGTTGTGACTATTCCGAAATTCCTCATTTATTGTATGTATATAAATAGGCCTTTATAAAACATTTAATTACTCACTTGTTTTAATAATTAATTCATTATTGAATGAACAATGCTCGATCGCGGATGCGATGAAAATTGCAACCTCCAACAAAAAAGTTACCAGCAGTTTGCCAAACAATCCGGTGATCTGATTGGTCAATATTAGGGTAGCCGCCACTACGCCAAATTCAGAAATTGGGGTAGTCGCGGAAGCTGTCACAACGCCGATTTAGCCAGTAAGGTTTGTGAGCATGCGCAGATGTCTGTTAAGGCAGGCTCAGGTCGACACGGAACTCAACTCAACTCAACTTGTCGACATGAGCGCTCTGCGCAACTGAAAGGAACTGACCGCAACTGAAAGGGACTGACAGTCGCGCATATTTGTCGACATGAGTCAAGTTGAGTTGAGTTCCTTTCAGTTGCCCATGTTCAACTTTTTGCAGAACTGAAAGGAACTGAAAAAAGCGCGAAAAAAATGCTGATTCGGAACTCAAAGGAACTGAAAACGTTGATCCTGATATTAATCGTAATCAAGATGCATTAAATGAAAAAAGATATTATATTACAATGTTTTGTTAATGGCAGATTACTTTATTCTTTGTTTTAAAAAATATACGCCATAGGCCAGATTTTTATTCTAACACATAATAATAATAATAATAATAATAATAATAATAATAATAATAATAATAATAATAATAATAATAATACAGCATATACTTACCATATTTTAGCTAGCCTAGGCTATGCCTAAAGTGTAGAAAAAAGGCAGGCTTTCTATGCCATGCCTACTAGCCTACGTCTAACTCTACGTACGACGAGTAAAGACTTGACAACTAACTGGCATGCAGATCTCACTTCCAAAATCCATTTTTACGAATTATAAATAATCCAGTAATTCTTAGGAGTGTGCATTGTTTTTGATGTTCGTTTTGTACAACTTTTTTTAACAGTATAACATTTATCTAGGGTCTAGGTTGAGGTCAAGAAAAGCTAAATTCCTTTTTCAGAAAGTCCCTCTGCAGTGTAGTGTTAAATTATGAATTCTATCAAAAGTATGCTGCTGCCTTCGCGTAATATTAAATTAATACATTTTTATAACATATTTGACAGCTGATTCATGTAAACATTGTCAAGTATAAAATGCATTCGTGTATATTTGTTGTTTTTGTTTTTGTTTTTTCATATAGAAAAAGACCTTTCTTGTTTTAATTGTTCCACCGGATTTTGCATGAACCCATTTCAAATAGACCAATATGCGATACACTTTTCTAAATTAAAAAAAAAAGTGTAGATAAACTATTATTTTTAACCACACGTCTAATCTTACAAGCATTCAAACATTTATTTGCAGTTGATGAGATTTCGAAGAAAATGAAATCTTTAAAAACTCAATTTTGTCGACTACAAACAGGCACCATTTGTTTCAGTTGCCGGTCGACATTTTCAAAACAACAAAATAAAGTAGATACACTTTTTAAAATAATTACATGTCTTAATAAAAACATTACAGACAAGATGTGTATAAGAGACAGCCCACGCCCAAGGTTCGTCCTCATTAATTTTTAGTTGATAAACGAACGACAACCACACCCAAGCAGTTCAATGAGTATTGAAATTGAATAGTAGAAAACAGAAGAAGAAGGACAGTATTCAGAAGAATGGATTTCCTTTGTTTGGATTTACTATATTTTTTTAAAGTTTTAATAAGGAAGTTTCACTTGAGTTTGTTTTGTGTTTCGTTCCATCTCAATCACTCGTAGCAAAGCTTGCTGCGTCGAGTTGGATGAGTGGGGTGGGGGCGGCCTAAGCCTAGTGTTAGGTTCGGCAAGCATTTGGCTTGCCCATGCTGTTGGACTTGCAATGAAGAAGCACCTTGTGAGGTTTGCGCTGCCTGCAGCAACCTTCCTTATGGTTCATTCAGTAACATTTCTTTTTTATTATTCACAGGGACAAACTGCTGATGGAAGCTCTGATCAATCAGTATGGCGTAGCGGAATGGAATAAAAAGACAGTCGAGGAGCAACAACGCTTACTAGTAAAGAAGAGATTAGAGGAAAGGCGGCTAAGACTAGCCATTTTTAAAATGTTAAATATATTTTGAATCTCGCCTGTTCACCAACAAGACCTGTTCCACTTGCAACGTCTGAAATACGTGCCGTCTTAGATGATACAAACTTCTGTAGAACTTCTGCAGCAACCACGTGACCAACATACTTCAATTTTTCTAACTAATAAAGCAATCAAATGATAACGCTATGATTAAAGAAATTACAGTATTGTATTCTCTTGTTTATTGTTTTTCAAATATTTACTGAGTTGAGGGGCATTGTACAAATTATAGCCCGAGGTAATCTGGCGGCTGTACTTTGTCCGGCAATCACAGTGTGGTTTACCCAGCAACAAGCAAAAGAAAAAAAAAAGAGACAGCTGAACAAAGGGCAGAATGAACTCCTCGGAGTCAACGGCCAAACATGCTTTAGTGTAAGAATAGGTTTAGTTAGTCTTAAAGGGCCACATCTTTCTTTTTTTTATATATTCCCATTACCAAAATATCCAACTCTAATGCTCCTTTCAACCATTCGCGATTTTTGTTACGATTGAGCAAGATTTATTTATTTTTTGAAAATCCCAGTGGTGTCCTACTCACTATAGCGCATCGTGGATCTTGATGCCATCGTGATAGAGCACGATTTTTTTTTTTTTTTTTTTCACGAAATTTAAAAAACAAATAATGCTCAATTGTAGCTGTGGACAAATATTGGTGTACTGCAGTAATGTTGCCGTTTGTCGTGACGGCGTCTTGTGCATTCATACTCATTCTTAGTGGCCAGAACACCTAGCGCAGTAGCTTGCATATATGTTGCAAGTTTTTGAACTTGGTGAATTACCAAATACTATGGCGTCAACGACAACATTCAAATAGGCGTAAATTGTGCCTCTTTTGTCATGTGATTAGCTAAATCAAACAGGCGTCTTCATAGTACGTCATGGCAAATCGTAACAATTGTCGTAACTCTATCGTTATAATTCGTAGCAATGTTGTCTGACTATCGCTTTACTGCCTTTGCAATACATCTTGACGGCGTCTTGAAAAAACGTAAAAATAATTCGATTGAACTAAGTTTTTGAGATAAATCACTAATGCTAGGACACGATTAGAACTTTTGAAAATCATGATCTATCGTAGCAAAAATCGTGAATGTGTGAAGGGGGAATAAGAGCTCAATCACCAAGCACACAGTCTTGTTTGCATAAAAGCTATACAAATCCAACTATTAACCAGTGCGCACTGGGCGCGGGGCGCGTTATTATTTACCCCCATTCACTTAAGGCAGAAATTTACAGAGGGCGCTATTTTAGGTCAGTTCGGAAAAGCGATATTCATGAATATGCATACCAAACCTCCACCTCGCGAAACAGAGTTCAGAGTGTATTGAGTAAGCTACTTTATGCGTGGATGGAAACTAGTAGGCCGTTATCTGTTATATAGGCCTTGGTAGTTAAGACAGTGCGAAAATTTATGGTCTATAATTGTAATAATATCCCAAAAAGTATTCGGTACATTTCCACGTCAGGTAGGGCAAAATTACACCTATACATGTTTCTCCTGACGCAAATCCAGTTATTGTCTATTATTCCATCACGACAATAACAATTACAATCAACACTGCAGTACCCGCTGCTTACTTGGACTCGAATTCAACCCTGGCCATTTATTTTGAATATGAACGAAATGTTTGTGGAAAATCAACATTATAACAATACATAGAACTTTCTTCTAAAATAATTCCCTTATATACCGTATGTATGCCATACTGTAGCCTATTTTACATTGCTGCATTACCCAAATAGCCGACTAGATTCAACGCTGCTTTTTATACAACTTTCAACGACCGTGCTGTACGTAAACAGTCTCTAGGCATAGGGATATTATAATTACAATACTAAACATTAGTCCATTAATTTTCACTGTGTCGACTACAGTACTGTTTCGACCAACTACCAAGATATTTTGGCCTACCTTTACTACAGTACACCGTAGCTTTCACATCACAGGCAATTTCATATTCCACAAGCAGCGAGCATTTCTTTCGCAACTCGCGAGGGGAAGTTTGCATGCGTATTCATGCTTATGAGTTCACCAACTGACATAGAATGGCGCCCTCTGTAATTTCTGCCTTAAGTGTATGGGAAAAAAATAATGCGCAAAAAAATGATGCGCCCGTCACGATACTACGTGATACTACTCCGTTGCTATTGGCGACACAAAATGAGTTCAACCGACGCCATTTTCTCTACTCACAAACCATTGATCCCAATTTCTAACGTAATTATTAATAAGTTGTATCTAAATTTTTCTTTGTAAATGATAATTGATGATTAAATGTGTGTTCGATAACTAATATAATGCGAGCTTTTTGTGTTTTTAGTACATTTTGATGGTAAATTGTTAGGTTTTAAAATGCCTATTCCAGAAAGCCTATTCTAAACCATTAAGATTATGAAGTCATTCAGGCGTAATG
>NW_022683677.1:0-5562 GCF_011630105.1 Anneissia japonica | reverse complement strand
ACTTACTGACTTTCAAAATAAACATTGTCCCGACGTGTTTACGTAAATTCAAGGTATTGATTGGTGGAGCTGGCTTGACCCTATCTTTCTTAATGCACTCCAAATCGACCCAGATTCGAGAGATAGAAGAGGAGGCCCTCGGTAGGCTAACTACACCTCAGCCTAGCTAGGCCCCTAGGTCTAGGCCTATCTCTGATCGACATCATAGGCTAGGCAAGGCGCGGCCTAGGCTACAGCCTAGGGCTGTGCCTACATAGTAGGCCTCCCTAGGCCTGTGAGGGCTAGCCGGTATGGTTAGGCCGAGGTTCTTTTGGCTTGTGCACAGGTATATCTTTATTTTTATCTGATCGACTTCTAAAACATGCCATTTATTGCTGATCTTTTGTGCCATAAAACTACAATATATCCAGTATAATGCAATGGGTACTCCGAAGAGGTACCATCCTAGGGCCAGATCCAGGATTTGAAAGAGGGGGTTCAAAATGTTTCCAAAAAACCCGAAAATGAAAGGGGGGGGGGGGGGGGTTGGTTCGGGGTCCTCCCCCGGGAAAATTTTGATTCCTAGATGGCCGGAAATGAGCTTTTGTTAATTCTGATGTCTTTCCACGACCTTTAATTTCTTCAAAATTCAAGGTTTCCCTTCTTAAGAAAAAGGTCAGGTGATTTTATCTCATTCTTTAGGCCTATATCATAGAAGAAAATCAAAGATAAAAGTCAATACATTATTAGGCCTATATTAAAACAATATTGAGTAGTTGGATACGTAGTCTTTCTTATAGATCGATGAACCGTAGACCTGAAGAACACACTTTCGTACATAAATTATTACGACGTTGAGCCAAAAACTGTTTTTAATTGTTTAATTAAATGCTAGTTGGGCTAAGCCTACTTTGTCCGATCTGCCAACCTATTCCTAGGTAGGTGAGCATGCCTTTTGTAACCCGGGACACAAATTTCGTTACGTTTTTTCACAGAGGGGGTTCGCCATCGCCCCAACCCCACCCGGATCCGCCACTGTATCCACGGGAACATGCTTGTCACCTATTTTGTTGACGAACGTGAGATCCTTTGGTGAGATTTGAGAAGTACTGGCCTATAAGGCGCGATTTTTTTTTCGTACGAAAAATTTGCATGAAACTCCACTCTGCCCGTCTCGGAATGACTCGATCGACTCGAGTTCTTTAAGAGCAGGCGCTTCGCAATGTCGTGATGCTTGAGTATTCTTCATTACTGTATTGTTCAAAGGCGTAGATCCCGGGGGATGGGGATATATCCCCCAATATTTGACAAGGGGGGGGGAATGGTCCATTGTATCATCCCCCCCCCCAATATTTTGACTGTGTATGGCATAAAATGGAGCTTTACACACTTCAAAAGACTGTCACAGAAATAATTTGCACTGTCTTATGCGCTTACAAAGATGAAAATTAGCATAATGTATTAATGTTGATAACAAAATTATCTGTCTCTTATACACATCTAGCAAAATTATTTTATCTGGTACCAATCTAAGCTCTTCTTTCCTTAGATGTTAGATGTGCTTGCAAAGAGAGCCACATTTCACACTGAATGTTATGTCAATTCCAAGAATGTTTATGGTTATATCGGTTGATGAGGAATTTATTGATTAGGCCTATAATAGCAAATTGCATCAATTTATTTTGCAAAAACAAGATTTCCAGCTTCATAGGGGGCACATCCCCTGTCCGCACAAGGGCACATATTGGCGCTAACACCAGGCGTGTAACAGGGGGCTTGGGTCAGAGTGGGTACGGTATTTATTTTCCCGGTTAGTAATTTACCATACCCACCCCACCCCACTCCCCATATAGAAAACAATACGACATAGGGCTTATCTTAATTATAATATAGGCCACACACGTGTGTTTGAAACTAAATATAGGCCTAAGCATTTTCATCATGGTTTTATTTATTACAAACATATCCTTTCACCATAAATACACATTGAGGCCCTTCTTTTAGGTTAAAACGATCTATCTTAAATTTGTCTTTCTTGAGTTTTGGGACTATTATGTGTTTAAATAACTTAAAAGGATAAACCTAAAAAAGCCCTAAAAAATATTTTTGTGTTTTTAATTCTAATTTCGTCGGAATTGATGAAAACTCCCTAAAATGTGCAATTTATAGGGTCGAGGAAATTGGCCTACAGTAACAAGAAATGCACACAAACAATTTGAGAATTTTAGGCACTTTCAGAGGATGCATTTGTCAAGGGGTGCAGAAAGATTTTCCAAAGATGGATATTTTCCCTAATTGTCCCCCGGTGTTTTTAATTCTAATTTCGTTGGAATTAATCAAAACTCCCTAAAATGTGCAATTTTTAGAGGAAATTGGCCCATGTTAACAAGAAATGCGCGCGAAGCGTGCGAAATTTGAGGTTTTTAGGCACTTTCAGGGGATGAAAAGGGCATTTATAAAGGGGTGGGAAAGATTTTTGAAAGATAGATATTTTCCCATTGTCCCCCAGTGGTTACGCCATTGGGGAGCATAGATCAAAGGAGTTATGACAGTTTTTGAAGTGGAGAAGGGGTTGAGTCTGGTCATTATGATATCTTCCTTTTTATTCTTGTCTTATTTTTCTCTTCTCTTTTTCTTTTTCTTTCCTTTTCTTTTCCTCTTCTTTCTCTTTCCCTCCCTCTCCCCTCTTTCTTTTCTCTTATTACCCAGCCCGGTACCTAGCTAAGCTGGGTCCAGGGCCTGACACAATAGTCACGCTTCACATGACATTGACTAAAATAAAAAAAAAAAAATTGAAACAAATTTGAAAACATGAAATTAAAATGGGACAGTGCGTAAGAAGAATATTATTAAATAATAAAATTAAATATATCATTCCGTCATTTATGAACTTTGCCTAAACCTTGTTATGTAATTAATATTAAATAATAACAATAATAATAATAATAATAATAATAATAATAATAATAATAACAATAATAACAATAATAACGATTAAAATAAAATAAATAATAATAAAAATAATTATTATTTAATTAACTTGGCTTAAGCCTTGTAATTAAGAAGCACCTACAGTACAATATTATTTGCTAGGCCTATAATTAAAAACTAGGCCTCATTCATTCATTCATTGGTGCTCTGCTATTTTTGCAGGTCCTATGATGTTATCCTTATTTTAGAGCTGTCTATTCTCAGATTTTCTTTTAATGTCAAAATAACTGTCACCCTGTCTCATTTGTTCAATTAAATGTTGTTCTTTTCCTTAATATTTGTGCTTTCCTCTGAAAGCCACCTTCTAAAACTTTTTTGAGTAAGTGACCACATTCTCTTTTAGTATATGACCACTCCAAACTCCCTGCCTCTATGCATAATTTTTAGTAGTTCTAGGCCTGGTACTTATAATTATCCAAAACCTAGGCCACCTAAAAAACAAATGTCCCCATGTAACTCAAGTTCAAATAACAATTTTATTATTCGTGCAGCTAAATCAAATATTACATTTTGTCATTTTAAACTAGCCATTAGTTATTAGCATGGCAACGTCAATTGCTTAACAATGGGCTGAAAGATTTAAAGGAGCTCTCTTTGTTTTTGTAGGTAACTTTGATCAGTAGGGTAAGGATGCTTTGACCTTTAGTTTATTCATAGCTATGTCATCTACTAAATGTTTTGATTAGTCAAACACTTTTGGTACTTGTGCATATAAGCTTGCAAATATGGATAATTTTTC
Source organism: Anneissia japonica (assembly GCF_011630105.1). Taxonomy (NCBI): domain Eukaryota; kingdom Metazoa; phylum Echinodermata; class Crinoidea; order Comatulida; family Comatulidae; genus Anneissia; species Anneissia japonica. Next base: position 1,853 of record NW_022683677.1, on the reverse strand, counting down.
ATTCCTGATGATGACATAATGTCGAAATATTGAATCCCGACACTATGGCATGCATTTCGATACTTGGAGTATGTATTATACTATCTCAACGTCAATGTATTCTTCAAAATCAGACAGCGAGCGACAATGATGTATCTCAGAAGTTCTGTAGACGTTTATCTTTGGTTGATGACCTTTTGACTCCAGAATTGAGATTTTCGAGTCGAGTCAGTCGGGACAGCCCGAGTGGAGTTTCATGGAAATGTTTCGTACGGAGAAAAAAATCGCGGCGGTGACGTAATGAAGCTGCGAAACATAGACTGGTTCTTTTACGGTCCGACTCGATAATTTTTAGACCTAGCATTGCAGTACAAAATAGATGTGATTAATTGTATTTACGTAACGTAAGCAACTTCCGAAACAGGTACCGATTTCCGGTGGTTTTTGGCTGTTTTTTCGTTGTTATCCAATATTCAGCCTTAAAAGTAGCGGAATGTCGGTCATGACATATAGAAGCCCCAGTATATGAGATATGAGCACATACTTTTGCAGCGGTTTCAGATTAGATAGGGGAAGTTACGCGGTGGCGATTAGGAGAATGAACATATAGATATTAATAATCACAATAATAATAATAATAATAATAATAATAATAATAATAATAATAATAATAATAATAATAATAATAATAATAATAATAATAATAATAAATATGTAGGTATTTATATAGCGCTTTACACAGGGACGTAGCCTGAGTTTTGATGTAGGCCTACTCTATGTACGGTACCGTAAATGCTCATATAAGCGCCGCGGCGCTTATAACATTTTTGGAGGCTTCAGTGCTTATTCGAGAGCGGCGCTTACAAAAAAAATATATATATTTGCGTGGTTTTTTCCACGCCCTTATTAGGCATAGTTGATTTACAAAATAAATCGAAAACACTATCTCTATCGTGTTCGTAGGTCATATCACAAAGGGTTAGGCAGAGCTTAAGGTCTTAGTCAGCTGTGGACAATTTCTACGTAGGTTAAGAGAACCTGGGGTGGTTCAAGCAGTTTTTTTAAAATCTCCAATCTTTCCTCCTGTATGTTACTGCATTCCCTGATATAAGCCTATATTAGGTAGACTTTTAGACCTATAAAAGAGAATGGGCGGGGCTGTCATTAAACAAAATATGGAAGTACTGTACACCGAGTTGTGAACGCTACAGTGATTTAGCTTCTGAGTAGACAACTAAAGTATTTAACGTTCATATTAATTTAATTTATATTAGATGCTTTTGCCGCTACTGTCAATGTGTCTTCTTTGTGAATCTTTTCAATTTCTAATACTTTGTTAAAAAATATACATAAACTGAGCTGACAAGTCATGCTAGCAATAATTTTATATTGTTAGCCAATATAGACCTACATGGTGTTCCCGAACATGTGTTTTCTTCAAATATATTTTTGTCTATATTTGAAATAATTACTTCGGACCAACGGACATTCGGACCAACGGACCTTCGAATCACAGGCCCTTCGGGCAAATTCACTGACCCCTATACTCAGCGTAAGCTACAGTATACAGTAATATAATCAGTTTTTATTCACAGGTCACTATCGCACTCCATAGGCGTAATACCTTTCCATTCTTTAGCATTAGAGATTGTTTAATTTTAACATTTCGTACCTAATTTAGAAATTATAAAAAATATGATTATTTCTAAATAAATTGTGGACACGTTACCGAAACGGCCAACACAAATGGTGGAATATTCCCCCCCCCCCCACTTTCCTAGGATGGCGCCACCACTAGTGGTAAGCGTAGGTAACAATTCAAAAATTTCTCTCACTAGTTTTTCGATCAGATCTAAAAAGTCATCCCTATAACA
>NW_022683676.1:0-1192 GCF_011630105.1 Anneissia japonica | reverse complement strand
AATCCGAGATGGCCCGAGTGAAGTTTCATGCAAATGTTTCGTACGGAAAAAAAAATCGCCCCCCGGTACACAGTACATCAGTAAGGTAGGCAACAGAACGTGATGTGCCATTCTTCCCAGGTTTTCATATAGGCTAACATTTGCATATTGTTGGCCAACCAACTTATACTTACCGCCCCCACCCCACGCTACAGTGACGTATGCTAGGCAACAGAACGTGATATTGCACCTTTCTTCCCATGTATTCATGTTACATTTGCATATTGTTAGCGGGTCGTGACAAAGTGCGAGCCAGCGAGTCATGCGAGCCAATGCGTGAGCCATGCGAGCCATACATTTTAAATTCTTTTTTTCACCGGGGAGCTTTGCCTGTGTAGTCCAGTTATGCGCAGTACATACACTTTTCGAATAGTCGATCTGGAAGTATGTAGCGCTGATAGAGATGTTGTTAAAATACAGATATACAGATACATACATACAGATATATTTATATATATGTACTGTATTTATTTATATATCTATTTATATATATATATTGTTTTATATATACTCTATATATTTATTTATATATTTTTATATTTATATATATATGTATTTATTTTTATATACTTATTTTTGTATATATATTTATATATTTATTTATTTATATATATACTGTATTATTGTTTTATATTATATACTGTAATTATTTATATATTTATTTATATATTTATTTACATATATTTGTTTGTATATTTTTTTGTATATTTATTGATATATTTATTTGTATATGTATTTATATATTTATATATATATATATTTATATATTTAAATTTTTTTATATATTGTTTGTATATTATTTGTATATTTATTTATATATATATTTATATATTTATATATATTAATATGTTCATATATTTATTTATATATTTATATATAATCAAGGTGATCTTTTTGTAAGTCATCAAGGGTGAGAGGGCTCAACCAGTTGGGAGCAACATAAAACGAACAAAGTAGACAAACTTAGAAAAATTCCATATGCATTTATTACTACAAGTTTGTATATACACTATTTATATATATATATATACATTTGTATATTTATATATATATATATACATTTGTATATTTATATATATATATATATATATTAATAAGTTCATATATTTTTTATATATTTATTTGTATATATATATATATATATACTATATAT
>NW_022683675.1:0-626 GCF_011630105.1 Anneissia japonica | reverse complement strand
AATGGCTGCTATAAAGAACAACATTTCAGTGAGTATGCGCACGTCTCATTGATTCTCAGACTTTAGGCCTATTTCAAATTCTCGACTATTAAGTTCATCCATTACCGTATTTTAAATTAACAAAGAATTGTTTTGTCAACCATTTTTCTCTTTTTTTTTTTTTTAACAATGCACAAATCTGAACTGAACGATAGAGGGCGATATCTGTTGATAGGGTGCGTGTGTTTCCCTCGTTCTCGAACAAAAACGTTGGTATCGTTCCTTCCTGGCTGCGCCTAGGTAGCAAGGTGGTCAGTTAATATTGTGGTTAGGGGAAAAATAAATACACGTTTAGTGGTGAGTATTTTACTTTCTATGAAGCCAATGTTGATGAAACGGTATCAAGATCCAGCGAATGTATTTGTTCGTGTTTATAATTCATTAATTGTATTTGTTGGTATTGAAAGGAAGTAAGTAGGCTAGGCCCCTGCCCTAGCTGCTAGGCCTAGGTAGGCCCTCTAGGGCCTAGCTAGGCAGGCCTAGGCGTCCCAGCCTATACAGCAAAACAGTTCTTAACATAGCCTCCCCCTAGGATATACCTTTGGCCTTCTGTGCCTACCGCCCGGGGGTGGCGCCAGGACCTGCCC
>NW_022683674.1:0-1278 GCF_011630105.1 Anneissia japonica | reverse complement strand
TACACCTATAATTCATTCTCGATAAATTCTTCCTGTCATGATATGGTTTGTGGTACCATTAAAGTAGGTGATGGAATATAATATGTGGTGTAAACCACAACATTTCATTGAATCTGGTAGGCCTATGCTTTATGGTAAATGTAGTTGCATAGTAGAGAAGTAATTTTCGCAAACAGCTTGTTCGGGAGGCTGTTTTTCTTGTAGAAGGTGTGTGATTCAGTGCTTATATAACTTCATACCAAACTTCAAACATTCAGACAAAAGTCTGATTTGTCCTAGCTGTCGGTCTTCCTTCTGTCTATTTTCTTGCCAATTTAATTGACTACCGGATTTTATAAGTTATCTGCTATCGTCTCTTCTTTGCTGAGTTTATCTTTCAGATTTGTGGAATTTATAGCATAATTTTCTCACCTCTTGTTTTAAAGCCATTATAACCTTTTTTGCTTTAAAAAGCAATTATAATATATATATATATATATATATATATATATATATATATATATAGGCCTGCATAACAATATATAGCCTATGTTACTTTAGTATAGGCCTAATATTACCATCGATCATAAATTATTAGTCATGGAAGTACGCATCAAATTGTTATGAACAAAATCAGTCAATAATTATAATAATTTCTGTTGCTGTAACGTGTATTTATAGAATAATGCGATATGAAAATGAATAATAATAACATCAGTAATAAGAATCATTGAATTACTATTAATAAGTATTTATATTTTTATACTAATATAAGAAAAATTAGTCGAACAATGTCATTTGAGGTTCACAGTCTTGGAACACACTTAATACGTGTGCACAATTGCTTAATATATTATTAGTAGTAGTACTACGATCATCATCATCGTCATCAACATTGTTATTATTACAATATATCATCATCGTCGTCGTCATTGTCATCATAATTGATATAAATGTAATTGTAATTATTATTATTGGTATTATTCTCATTAATATTAATAATATTATAATAAATATTTTATTACTAATATTATTACTAAAAATTATACAAATAAATCAGTTGTAGTTCTAGTTACTAAACTCCACTGCGTCTATTTACAATGTGGAATCTGAATAGAGTCACATTGACAGAAGGTCACACTATACATACTCAAGACGTACAGTTCTATCTCTATGGAGATTCATTTTTCCTTTTTTGTTCATTGAAGTTCGGCATTGCAATCATGCTGGACATTTTCTTAAGTATCGGTGCATATAATAATTATTGGTATTATTCTCAATAATATTAATAATAATAAC
>NW_022683673.1:0-1694 GCF_011630105.1 Anneissia japonica | reverse complement strand
AGGCCTATTATTATCGATTTACCTTGAAGAAAATTTTAAAGAGAAAAACAGCTAATGTTTTTCGACCTGGAACTATATAACGCCTTCATTTGTTGTAGGCCTACTTTTGTTTTTGACACTGCAGTTGTCTTGTGAAAAGGATGATTACGTACCACTGGATTGGATTGGAATGGGTTTCCTCGACGTGCTACATACCAAGGGCAACCCATGAAAGTCCTAAGAAGTGTCTGTGGGTCCTTCTGGTGGTGAAGTGGGTAGTACATTAAGAGACAATCCCTACTCTTTTCCGTAGAGTGTACTGTGTTATTTAAGGTGCTCATGGACCATTTTGCACACGGGACCAACGGCTTAACGCCTCACCCGAAAGTCGGTGCGCGTTGGAAACCGGAAACACAAGAATTGAAGATGGGAATTGAACCGGGGACCAAGTGATTTGCACGGCTCAGAACATACACAGTGGCTACTACTAATTTGTCCGACTGAGCTAGCTTCTTAGCTGCACACCGGTATTCTCTATTGGCAATCCTATATGTGTATGCCTAAATAAATAATTATAAAAAAAAAAACCCGTCCTGAATGTCTTTAAGAAACAATCACTTAATGATACAGATCTCCAGGATGTAATACACCATGTAATAATAATAATTAGTTCAATACCACCCGCGTGTCACAGTCGACCTAACTTGATGACACGGAAATAGAATTAGGCCCTATGAAAAAATGTTAGTTTTCCCCCCCCCCCCCCCTCATCACTTTTGGAGAAATTCTGATTAAATTTTTTCTCTCTCTCTCAATTTTCAAACGATCGTTTTTTTTGCCCCATCTTTTTCACTTGAAAAGCTTGATTTCTTGCAAATATGTTTACTGTTACAACAAAAAAATCATTTTTAAATATAAATTTGATTCCATCCCTATGACTTTTTATATATTTGTCCTTAATCATTAATTTACTTGTGAATATCGGTAAAATTGGGGTAGGGAGTGGGGAGTGGGGTTAGCAAAAAAAAAACTCTCTCCTCATCAGTTTTTATTCTTTGATATTGTGAAACTAATATTTTTATGGGGCCTAAAGCTTTGTCTACACTATCAAATTATATGTGACAAAAAACTGTGATGTGCCATATATGGGCACGATGAAGTCATATCACATATCAAATTGTATCAAAAAGAGTTGAACGTGTTCAACTCTATATTTCATCAAATTTTATGTGATGCTTGTTTTTTTTTTAAACATAGTTACTGACTAACCTTATCTTGACCATACTCTACTTTTTGCCACCATGGCAAAGTGTAATGCTCGTATACTGTCGTGTGATTGGATCGAGATCTCAAGGCAAGTAGCCGACAAATTAGTAAGCGACAGAGTGCATAGGCCTATGGCCCATACAATGCCACAATATCCCGAAGATTCGAAATTGATTTTCTTCATTGTTCCTTCATTAAGTAATTCCGTTGTAGATTACTGTTGAAAACTACTGTGGATAATGTTAAGCTCGGCTTAAGTGAGGGCTTCAATGTATTTTAAATTTTTCGTTGCAGTACAATAACGTCGTTGTAGACTACCGATGTGATCTATACAGCTATTGAACCATGCATGCGAAGTGGGTAAACCCGGACCATCGCGTCTTTAATTGATATGCATCTAACATTAGTCCTAAATGTATATTTTTTTAGTATTAATATATAACAATATA
>NW_022683672.1:0-580 GCF_011630105.1 Anneissia japonica | reverse complement strand
ACCCTGGCGCAATCCTAGTCCGCTCCCTCGGGGCTAGAATAACGCCAGAGGTGTGTTGTTACATATATGTGTGTGCTTGGAGGCGATTATTTTCCGTGTTATTACAAATGTGATTAGTGGTATTGGTAAGATACTGGTACATAATGTGAGATATATCTATTCCTACTGTTGGCATGCGCCCTCACTAATCGTACGCTGTCTTATTACTCAGTCCTCTTATTATTACGATTATTTTTCATTATTTGATATAGATATGTATAACATAAACAATATAAAGTGATTGCAACATTTACCAGAGTATTAGAAGAGTGATTAAATTCACTGTTTGTCATACTTTTTACCCTTGTGAATAAAGTTGAATAAACAAATATGGTTTTACAAAACTCTGCTAATATTACAACTTTAACGGATGTGCTTCGCTTGGACTTACTATATCAGTATCCTTCAATTTAAACACTGTTTTTTCTTTTTTCCGAACTGTCATATATTTTTAATTATTTAAAAGATCATTTGATTTTTTTTTATACATATTTTCATCTAGTTTTAGGACTTGTGAACACACTAACAATAACATCAAACA
>NW_022683671.1:0-715 GCF_011630105.1 Anneissia japonica | reverse complement strand
ACAACTAACAAATAAATATTGTAATGGTTTAAAAATCAATCTAGCGTTCAGCACCAGCAAAGTTGTAAGTTTTTTCAACAATAAAGATACTATACCAGGTGCTCTTAGATCCAATGTGGTATATAAATTCAGTTGTGGGGGCTGTAATGCCACCTACATTGGTGAAACGTCTCGCCACTTATCCATAAGGATCAAAGATCACCTGATATCTGATAAAAACTCACATATATACAAACACTTAGCAAAAAATCATAAATGTAAATCTAATAGTAATAATGCTAATTCCATAATAATTTATCAGGCCAATAATGGATATCAACTAAAACTCAAAGAGGCCCTGTACATTAAATGGGAGAATCTATCTTTGAACAAGCAGGTACAACACTACAACATTGCACTTACCTGTTAATAAGGGTTTTTACCATTACCTCCAATAATGGTTTCTTCCATTTTTAATCTCAGCTCAAAAGCTTCATGAATATTAATCACATCATTGTCCACATACACCAGAGATATATCACACCACTTTCAATTCAATCTATTCTGCTGTATTCATTCTCCAAGTTCATCAATATTAATTGCGTAATTGATTAGAGATGGTCACACCACTAATTAATTCATTGTATATAAATGTATGTGGAATTCTATAGGTTTTAGTTTACTGAAGATGACTGTGAGATACAATTGAAACATGTCTAATACTTATTCATTAAAA
>NW_022683670.1:0-2709 GCF_011630105.1 Anneissia japonica | reverse complement strand
TTAAAAAAAATATGATTTTAAACTTCTAAATGTTAAACACTAATAAAATTGAAAAAGCTGAAGTTCAAAAATTACGACGACGAACTTTGGTGTGGAGGTATTGATGAAGAATATGTAACATTAAAAAGTATGCAGTCTCCACAACCAAGTACGTCGTCGTAATTTTGTTACCGTCAGTCCCGCGTTTCCGATCTCTGTATTTGTTATGATATCACTAAGATTGATATAATCAAATTTTCTCCATTTCTATCATATTGATAGTGGACTAGAATTACTGTCGTTGGTTTTTACTAACATGTTTAAGGGCAAATTTAGACAACACTGTGTTGAAATTTTACATATTTAGTGTTATTATTGTACTTTGTATACTAGGCTCCTAAGCCTCAACTGTGGAGTAAATATGCTCAAGCAAACTGACACCATTCAAATAATTTAATTCTCGAACTCTAAATATGGTAATAAAGAGGGCTTAATTCCCACGTTTGCCATCATTACTATGTTTGCCATTCATCACTACAACTGAAATCAACAATAAATTCACCACAAATAGATGAGATAGTAAAAAATGATTATGTCTGATTCTATTTAATTCGTTATTAATAATAAACCTGTAAAAATGAAAAGAGAGAAAGTATATATTGTAGTTTAAAATGTCAACTGTTCATAGTAGGGCCTATAAAATAGGGCATAGGCTTAAATTAAATGACCAATCAGAACGTGTTATTTTTTTTTTCTTGTATTGCATTTTACGAGAAGTACCAATACTGAGTACGATGGTATGGCTACATAATGAATATGTAACATTAAAAAGTGTATGCAGTCTCCACAACCAAGTTCATCATCGTAATTTTTGTTACCGTTAATCCCACGTTTCCGATCTTTGTATTTGTTATAATATCACTACGATAGAAATAATCAAATTTTCTCCATTTCTATCATATTTACAGTGGACTAGAATTACTGTCTTTGGTTTTACTAACATGTTTACAGGCAAATTTAAACAACACAGAGTTGAAGTTTTACATTTAGTGTTATTATTGTACTTTGTATACTAGGCTCCTAAGCCTCAACTAGTGAAGTAAATATCCTCAAACTGACACCATTCAAATAAATTAATTCTCGAACTCTAAATAATATGGTAATAAAGAGGGCTTACTTCCCACGTTTGCCGTCATCAACTCTGTGGTCCTGATCGCAAGATTCACCATTATATGTTTATTTACTTATATATTTATTTATTTACTTATTTAATTTTATTTATATTTATTTATTTACTTATTAATTTATATCCCTTTCTTTCACTTTTGACAGCGACATATGAGTGCTGTACAACACATTGTACGACTATACTCAACTGAGGTTATTCACAGTAACGGAGGATGATGATGATGATGATCATTACTATGTTTGCCATTCATCACTACAACTAAAATCAACAATAAATTCACCACAAAAAGATGAGATAGTAAAAATGTTATTATCTGCTTCTATTTAATTCGTTATTAATAATAAGCTTGTAAAATAAAAAGAGAGAAAGTATATATTGTAGTTGTAAAATGTATGAAACTGTTAGTAGCGCCTATCAAATTGGGCCTATGCCTTAAATTAAACGATCAATCAGAACGTGTTATTTTTGCTTGTATTGCACTTTACGAGAAGTACCAATACTTAGTACAATGGTATGCCTAACACAATATGATATTTGAAACGCGTCTATTTGTTGATAAAACGTGGTTGTTATAAGGAAATATTGTGTGATTATATTATAACCATAGCGCTTTTTTTTTGTAAGATTTCAGAGATTGTAGTCGCGACAGATATAGAAATTAGTAAACGTATACTATTTTTACCTGTTTCTATTTAATTAGCTAAGCCCACCGCAGTGCTCTGTTAATTTATTGTTACTCATGACTCATGTGATTGATGTATATAGCAATAGTTTGTACACCACAAAAAAATGTTATGAATATGCACTTTTATTGGACCACAACAAATTTTATCAAAATGTACATTTAATGTGTCATTACTTTTAGGCAAAAATACAAATCGTGTATGTCATACAAAAAAAATTGAAATACGTATGAAAGAAAAAATGTGTAAACACACACACACACACACACACAATAAAACCTGTTAAAAAAATGTACGAACAAAGAAATTTACAAAAAAAAACATGTAAAATAAATAACTTTTATGTAACAAAAATAAATATTATGTAAAGAAAATAAATTTTATTTAATTGAAATAATTTTTATGTCATACTTAATATACAAATCATCGTAGAATTTACACAAGTAATTACAATAATTTACAATTATATACCGCTTTTATCCTTACATAGGCCTAAAATTAATTTACTTTACATAAACTTCAGCTTTTTCAATTTTATTAGTGTTTAACATTTAGAAGTTTAAAATCATATTTTTTTTAACCAGTTGCTTATAAGTGTTATATACTTTATTTCAATTTAATTTGTGATTTTAACATTTTCTATGAATTTTGACAAACTTCAATGTGTTCTGCAATTTAATAGAATAATCATTACATTTGAGAATAAGTCGCTTTAAAATTGTATTAATATGCAATATCTAAATATGAGAGAAAAAGTTTATCTTTATCTTTTCAAGGGTTTGTTTTATAGTATAGTTTATGTTTAGTTCCAATGTATCTTACTTTCATGTGATTGACAATTGTGTAAACCATATATTT
>NW_022683669.1:0-1458 GCF_011630105.1 Anneissia japonica | reverse complement strand
CTTAGAGAGAACGAATAGGTGTTTCAAAACCGAAGCCGAAACACTGGGTCTTGCGCAATGCGATAAAATGAGAGATGTGGAATTCGATCTTGCAAGCTCGTTGGATCGAGCGCCGAAGAACCGCCTTGTTTTGTACAAGGAGATAGGAAAGCGCCTCATCTTGTTCGAAGATTTCGAAACTAGCGTTCTGTGTTTGTGCGACGACGGAAAGCGGCTCGTTACCGAAGATTTGGACGGGATCGGTCTCTTCTCCGCGCTAACACGTCTCTATCCTCGTCGCAGGCAGTTTCAGAAGACTGTCGAAGGTGTAGACGCTTTTCTCGAACGTTTGCAGAAACGGGTCAGCGATGCAACACGAAGTCGGTTTATATCTTACCTGCGAAAATGGATTCCCAAATTTCCAGTGCCCGAGGACAATAGGTATTCGAGACTCGTTCCTGGATGCGACACGAACGATGCCCTGGTGCAATTCGCCAGAGCCTACCCGGCGATCGCATTCTCGTTCGCGTTTCCGGAAATAGACAGAGACGTCGACCTGTCTTTTGCGCTGGCCAACGCAACGTCTCACGTGATGAGGTTGGTCTGGTTCGATTTCGACGTTCGGACCATGCGCTTCCGGGCGTCCGTCTCCTGTCTTACGGCAGCGGAGGAACAACGTCTGGAAATGGCCACTCTGAGGGAAGCGTTCGACGCGTACGACGAGTCGGTGCGGGTATTGCAACACGTCAGGCACAGCATACCGTATCTGCACGCTTACGCCTTCGAAGGTGTCGAACCCGACCGAACGAGCGTGCAGAACGAAGGGTTCATCACGCGTCTTTCGTCCTATCCTTTGGTGCTCGCTTCCTCCGAGCCCCGGGACGCGGACGAGAACAACAGACGACCGCCGCCGCCTTCGTTTCGCAGCTTCGGTAAAACGTATTTCGAAAATGTTCTCTACTTCGACAACGATCGCAAAATACGATGGAACAAAAGTTCCGATTGCTTTCGCCGATTCGTCGAATGTGCCAGGGTAATTCAGATGTGTCACCCTCGATCCGACATCGTACGTGGACCGGTTCCTCTTTCGAACGAAGCAGCGGATGTGGTACGCCAATTGGTTCTAGATCGAGAAGGTCGTTTCCGAGGAGTAGGAGGAGGAGGAGAAGAAGAAGAAGAAGAAGTAGTAGTAGACGAACCGCAACCCCGACCGTTTCCCAGTGTTTTGGCACGTCCTTTCGAGGAGCACCGCGCGAGAGCCGGAGACGAATTCGAAGACGACGACGACGACGAAGACGTGCGATTTCGGCTGGTCAAACCGGACGACGTGAGACCGTACTTTCCTCGCGATTTCGTCGAGCGTATGCTGGAGCGAATGATGCGGATAGAGAAGCGAATGGTTTTCTTCCTCAGATCGGATAGGACGGACGCCACCGTCGACGGAGTTGCTCTTTCGGAACGTGACAGAAGACTTTTAGT
>NW_022683668.1:0-571 GCF_011630105.1 Anneissia japonica | reverse complement strand
TTTTTTTTTTTTTTTTGCATAAGACATTTAAATTGGCTTAATTGGTTGATCGTATGTCATCGAAATTGAAAAAAAAATGTAGCAATTAAGCATTTAAGTTTTAGGTCACACATTAGTATCCCAAATAAACAAACACGTTGGCATATAATTACATTTATGACGGCAAGAACAACAATTGCTAGAAATGATTATGGTGAGGCAAGTCTCTTTAATATCCGGTAGCTTTTCTTGCTTATATGTAAATACATAAATAAATTGTATGACACCAAAACGTAATCAATATGATCAATTTTCAACATCCTACGGTACCGTAGGTAAAGAAAATTAATCCCAGGGTAAGTGGCTTCTATGGACTGGGGGTACAACTTAGAAAATATGGACCTAGCCAGGGAGGAGGAGTGTGGTCACGGTGCCAGAGCACACCCCTTCCCCTTTTTTGTTCAAACGTTAAGAAAATAATAGTACATTAATGGAAATAAATGGTTGCTTTTATAAATTATGTAGTCATAGATATTGATATGCCCCGTCCTTTTTGCGTCTTGGGTAATAATAATAAATAATAATAATAATA
>NW_022683667.1:0-938 GCF_011630105.1 Anneissia japonica | reverse complement strand
GCATTATTATTTTTGTCCAGGTAACGTTTTACCCAATCAACCTTCAGGGCCTCCGAAAAACTTTTGATGTGCGGCATGTTCAAACCCCCACATTCGTATTTGTTGTACATTATTGATCTTTTGATAAGATCTGGTCTGTCATTCCAAGTAAATTTGAATAATATATTTTGCTCGTCATTGAAAAAAGAGGGAGGTGGGTTTGGCAAAATTGACAGGCAGTAAATTAATTTAGGAATGAAAAGACTTTTATCAGTGTAATTTTTCCGTATAATGTAAGCGCTCTAGTCTTCCATATGCGCATAGACAATTCCATGTCAATTCATGTCATTATAGTGTTGATAACTTTTTCTGTGTCATATCTTCTTGCGACCATTCTTAATTTTTGTTTAAATCGTACTTAGTGTAGCTATGTCTACTGCTTCCTATTCGCATAACACGGCATTTGTCGGAATTGATACATAATCCACAACATTTTGAAAATTCGTGTATAATTCCAAGAGCTGTAGATATTGAACTGTATTCGTCATCCAGATATAATACAGTATCATCTGCATAATGACTTATTTTTATCATATTATCTTTTATAGAGATACCTTTTATTGCAATTGCTTGTCGTATTCTAATTGCAAAAATTTCAGCACATAATATAAATATATACGGTGATAGTGGACAGCCCTGTCTTACTCCACGCAAGAGATTAAAGAAATTGGTAGTATTTCCATTATTTATAATTGTATTTTGTATATTGTACTTTACCTGGATTTCTTTGCAAAATTTTTCTCCAAACCCAAAAGTCACCAGTGCTTTTTGTATAAAACACCGTTCAATTTTATCGAATGCTTTTTAGTAATCAAGAAAAAGTAGTAGCCCGGAAATATTTTCATCTTCAGTATATTTAATAATATTAAGTATTAAGCGAATGTTTTCGCCTCTATAAC
>NW_022683666.1:0-1814 GCF_011630105.1 Anneissia japonica | reverse complement strand
TTGTCAACAAACTTCGATATATGAATGTTAATTCCACCACCTTTTCCTTGCTTTTGTTTTTTTTTTATTACTGCATTTGTACTGACGAAATATTTACTGGCAAAATGAACAATGCTACAGTATTTGGTAGACTCGTAGGAAGGAGACAGATGACTGGAAGCATTAAGTAATGAACATTTGTTACATATTGAAAGAACATCGGTTTTGGATTATGAATTTTGGAATACACCACAAGGAACGCAGGGATTGGGTAATTACCCAGGCAACAAGTGGAGCGAAAGGCAGGTGTACCAAACAGTTCCGGTATCAAGACGTAACAGGAAACGGTGCGATGTAAGGCACTTATGGGCGAATACCAGTTAAAACAACACTATCCAGTGTTAATAACAGCGAAGTTCAACAATAAAGATTAATTAACATTATTGTTTTTACGGTGGCTGTTTAGCATCGACATGTCAACCAGGCGAACAAGTGCTATGGATAATGAACTATACAACAAACTCTTTTTAACATTATTTTCGATTTACGCTTGAAACGCGGACAATGAACAACCACTAACTCTTTTCAACTTTAATTTTGATTTACTTTTGATTAACTGTGTGGACAATGAACTGAAACGTACTTAGATGTGTATAAGAGACAGCCCTCACAGAGGCAACCCGTAAATCCGAGCCTAACAATATAAATTGGAACAAGGATAGGGAAATTACCTTTAATGTGTTGAAAAACAAGTTAATTTCGGATCCACTGCTGAGAAGTCCCTGCTTCAATAAACCATTTATTTTACAGGCAGACGCGTCAAATGTTGGATTAGGGGCGGTGCTTAGTCAAATTAATGAGCAAAACGTTGAACAACCAGTGGCATATATTAGCAGAAAGTTGATACCTAGGGAGGAGAAATACTCCATAATGGAAAAAGAATGTTTAAGTATTGTATGGGCAATACAAAAATTCCACATGTATTTATATGGATTCCCATTTTTAATTCAAACTGACCATCAGCCTTTGCGATGGATTGAAAAAATGAAATTGACTAACAACCGCATCGCAAGATGGAGTTTAATACTCCAACAGTATGACTTCACCATACAGTACCAGAAGGGGAGTCACAATGCAAACGCGGACGCCCTATCGCGTATATAGTTACTCAACCGCATATTTAGATACGATTGCATTGAAACTTAGATTTTAGAATATTTTTTTTGCCTACTTTTCTTGTTTTTGTGGCTATGTCACTCCACATGTATTTGGAAATATGTTCTAGTATTGACAAATTTATATTTCATTATGTTTAAGATTAATGTGAGTTTTCACAATTACCATGTTATGTTTTAAATAGCCTGTCTCTTATACACATCTAGATGTGTATAAGAGACAGGTATAGATTATGACTAGAAAATGAGCATGAAGTATGTATGTACGTATATATATTGGAGGTACCTTGAGCACGGACCTCGCCGAAAGATACGATCTTTCACTTTAAAGAAAGGGGGATATGTGACGTAGCATGGGGTTTATCCCATGGTTCAGCAGGGGTTATTCATGAATTTGCTATTTCTAATCATTGGCCAGGCATACAGGTCAATGACATTGTTTTATTTGATATATCATTCCATTGATTTGATGCCAGTGACTGGTCATTTATCATTTGGCTCTGACATGTCAATTGTGGGGACCAAAATGTTCAATGACCAGGACCAGTTAATGAATAAGATGAAATTGTATGGGAACCGAAAGGATGTGGTTAGATAGGAATGTAGATCTAATGCTGGGAGGTTTCTTTATTAGTATGCTTTGAAAAGAGGAGAGGCAGT
>NW_022683665.1:0-948 GCF_011630105.1 Anneissia japonica | reverse complement strand
TATTTCTTCAGTTGCATTATTACACTGTTTAGGTTCATCATTAAAATTTTATTTTAATTTTCTCATTCGCCTAGATGCGTTCGGAAAAATATTTAAGCTAAATAAGAAAAGAATAATATTTTTTTTTCGTCCTTTTCTGACGATCTTTAAAAGTTGTTCGCTAAACGATATTAAAAATTATTGTTCTTAATTTCAATTCTTTGTACAGCTTGTATAAATACGAATGACAATGAAAATAAGGGTGATGTTTAATAATCTTAAAAATGATTTGCTGTTTCTATTGCATACTATTATATAATTATTATAACTTTATTTTGGAAACGACGCTTTTAAAACCGCGGACACGCTCTTGCAGTGTGTTTATAAAAGTAACATACTGTACAGCCATAATACAATATTAAAATAGAGGCGAGACTTTTAATACAATAAGATGTACGTTACATAATTACACAAGTTGAATATATCACAGATCCTGTATATCATTTAACACTTACAATTTATAACATTTACAGCAAAGCACAGTTTATATATTGCGGCCAACTGACCTATACTATTTTAATATTTATAAATAATAATAATCAAATTAAATAAGATTTGTATAGGGCTCGCTCATATTCAAATTTAAAGAGCAACAATCTATATACGCTAGACGGATTTAAATTACATTTTGATATACGTATTTAATTAATTTTTGCTGGTTGTCACATATCATTTATTTGCAAAAAATAATAGGAGCTACTTAAGGATTGCCTAATTAAAGAATGCTTGCCATCGAGGGGCTCTCTCGGTCTATCGGCGAGGATTAAAGAACTGCTTAAAAATAGTAAATTATTACAGTATTATTTTATAATATGAAATTGGATATAAAGTAGAGAAATCATTGAAAAAAAATCTATAAATAGTTACATGAAATTCGACTGCTAAAAAGATTAAATGAAATTAAACTAT
>NW_022683664.1:0-1374 GCF_011630105.1 Anneissia japonica | reverse complement strand
AAAGTTATAGCAATTTAAATTTTACGAATTTTATAAAATTTCATGTTCTTATGTAATATTAATCTTTCATTTTGACAATGTTGGCATAAGGTGCCAAAAACGAACATTTGAGTATATACAGGACATTTATTAATCTTTACTGCGAAGTGAGTCTCATGAACGACAATTCACCACAATGGAGACTTACTTCCAGTGGGTCCTTCTGGTGTTTAATTGGGCAGCACACTGGAAGATGATAACCTACTCTTTCCCAAAGAGACTACTGCGTTCTTAAACGTGCACATGATCCAATTTGCACACTGGACCAACGGCTTAAACATCTCATCTGGAAGACGGTGCGCTTTTCAAACTTGCATTTCAGCCCTCCAGAAGAAACACAAGGAGAGCTGCGATGGGACCAAAAGTTTCGAAAGCACATGCAGTGGCTACCACCAGTTTAGCCATCTGGGCTAAGCTACTCTCAGGAGGTAGAGTGGCAACTGCTTATGGTCGAGCTCGAACTGCAACTGCCTCATCTGCTTGCTTGATGATGACCTGGATGATGCTGGGCTCAACACGAACTGCTATGGCTGCTGGATGACTCACAGGGTTGACTGTTACTCCTCTTCCATCACATATAGATCATTTGCATAGAACAAAGTCCAAAGTTCAATGGAAAATCTGGCTTTCAGAGGAGGCCCCCCATTCCCCTCTCCAAGTTGTGAGAGAGGATCCCTCAGTGTTGCACCTTCACCCAAACATGCTCTCGCCAGCTACTAAAAGACTCGTATAGTTTCGTCACCAGTGTCAGTTTTCTGTATTTAACTTGCAAATCTCTGATACCAATACTTCACTTGACCTGATTCCTATTGATTATGTTCATCCGATCATATTGTACATTTATACGTACTTCCAGGTAAGACATTTGTTTTAGTTTGTTTTCTAAACGTTAATTATTCTTTATTTCATATAAAGAGATTTTGGAAATCACTTAAGGTACGATTCGATTTCGAATTATGAAAAGTGAAGGCTGTGGCACCGAGACCTCTGACGATTAGTGCCCAAAATTGTTTACAAAAACGTAATGCAATAATAGCATATTAACTACTATTGTATATTTTCGGAAAATATTTCAGCCGCTCCAAATCTCTTTCCTATTCTTCCTTCTTCCTTTATTCTTTCCCAATTTTGCGTTTTATTTTTCTTCATATTTTTCATAGTTTTATACACTCATATATTCATTTGTTTTAGGGCTAGTCTAGACTAGACCTTGGATATCAGTGTCTATTACTTATTTAAATATACAATTTTAATAGATAAGATTAATTTAACGCACATCTCTGCTCTCGAACATAGCACGTGCGTACAGTCCTTTGATCTTTACTGTGGCATCGA
>NW_022683663.1:0-742 GCF_011630105.1 Anneissia japonica | reverse complement strand
TTCAGTAACAAATTACTGTTCTCCCAGAGGGCCCAGTTCACATAAAACAGTCCATGACAGGGGCCAGGTGAACCAGTACACCGGTGTAACCCCCTACTCATCTCGAAGGATGTACTGGGTTCTTTAAAGTGCACATGAGCATTTGTGTACACTGGGCCTACGGTTTATAGTCCTTATCCGAGAAGATATTCATTCATTCATTTTCAATCATTCATTTTTATTCATTTATTTATTCATATTAATAATTATGATCATAAAATAAATGTGTATTTTTTGATTGGAACTAAAAATAATATTTTTTTTGGAACAGTGGCGGATTTAAAAGGGGCCCAGCTGGCCTGGTCCCCACCTAAAGTTTAAATTTTAAAAAATGGAGAAAAAAGGGAAACTATACAAGCATAATAGGATAAAATAATAATAATAATAATAATAATAATAATAATAATAATAATAATTAATAATAATAGTAATATTCCATCCATTCTTTCATCCATTTACTCACTCATTCTCTCACTCATTTACTCTCACTAGTTTTTTCACTCATTCCTTCTTTAATTCATTCATTTATTCACCCACTCAATCACATATTCATTCATCTATTAATTTATTCATGCATTCTTTCATTCATTTATTCATTCGATTTTATTTATTCATTCATTTTTAATCATTCATTTTTTTTCATTCATTTATATATTCATATTTTCATTCATTCATTTACATTTATTTTGTACATAGATTACTC
>NW_022683662.1:0-1207 GCF_011630105.1 Anneissia japonica | reverse complement strand
CCATTAATGATGGGGGAATCATTTTTCGCTGCAGTCCAATGCCGTGAACGCTTCCCAGTGGGTCTACTAATTTTTAATGGTCAGGGTACCGCGAAAACAAGCCCTATGCTTGGCATTATAGGCTAGGCTCATGTGGGCTGGGATTTGCAACAAGGTCTTGGACTAAGCCTCTTTACTATAGTAGGAGGCCTGGTCCCAGTCTAGGCCTATAATATAGTAAAATTCTGTATAAGTAGTCATATGATTACAGGTTTAAATTGTACCAAGGTCAATATTAACGATCGCATTTATTTTTCATTGAAAATTAAAAAAAAAACCTAAAAAAAAGTTAACTTAAGGATTTTAAAATATT
The DNA here is from genome assembly GCF_011630105.1 of Anneissia japonica. Taxonomy (NCBI): domain Eukaryota; kingdom Metazoa; phylum Echinodermata; class Crinoidea; order Comatulida; family Comatulidae; genus Anneissia; species Anneissia japonica. Next base: position 855 of record NW_022683662.1, on the reverse strand, counting down.
CAAAAAAACTGTATACTTCAATAAAAAAAATTAAGTTAACTTAAAACACAAACAACGCGATAGGATATGAAGTTTGCGAGAATAATTGGTACACTTGTACTGTATTTTCTGAAGCGCCGTTCGTTTTTGGGGTTGCTACAATCAGCAGTTGTTACATCAAAAATATATTATATAAACTATAATACCGTAGTTTCATTCCCCGACAGTTTTAAACAATAAAAGCTGGGTTCTGAAGTTTGAAATCATGCTTCTGATTTTGTGATCAATCTGCTTTGCATTATAGGCCCTACGTTATTAAAACATGTTTAGTTCTCACTAAAATTGGCCTATTCTCTGTATTTATTTACACCTAGAGTACATAGGCCTACTGAAGGACGTACCAGTCCGAAAGTCATGTACCACTCTATGTTCTCTAACAACGGAGTTAACAGTTCATTTTTCAATCTCCAGCAAATTTAAATATAGCATCCAAAATCCTCCTTTTTGGAATGTAAGGAAATAGATAGTACTTTATATTTGTTGGATCGATTGTAACTCCTGATTGTAGCAACACCAAAACGAATGGCACTTCAGAAATACAGTACAGTATACCAAAACATCTCTAAAATTTTATATCCTATCGCGTTGTTTGTGTTATAAGTTAACTTCTTTTATTTATTTTTTATTTTTATTTTTTATTTTTTAAGCGTACAGGTTTGGAATATTTTTAAATCCTTAAGTTAAATTATTTAAAGCTTTCTTTTCATTTTCAATGAAAAATAAATGCGATCGTTAACATCGATCTTGGTAAAATGTAAACCTGTAATCATATGACTACTTATACAGAATTTTACTATATTATAGGCCTAGACTAGG
>NW_022683661.1:205-520 GCF_011630105.1 Anneissia japonica | reverse complement strand
CAAATTTAAAATAAATTTTTAAAATCATATTGATGCATAAAATAGTTACTATTTTACAGTATGGTACGGAAGCTTAAAGTGACCTTCCGAGTTTCCGAGTTTCCAAGATAATTATCTTGGAAACATAGAATAAACACTTATTAAGACGTCTTTCCGAGATAATTTATCTCGGAAAGACGTCTTTCCGAGATAACGTGTTTTGGAAAGACGGAATTCCAAGATAACGTATCTTGGAAAGACGGAATTCCAAGATAATTGATCTTGGAAAGACGGAATTCCAAGATAAGTATCTTAGAAAGACGGAATTCAAAGATA
>NW_022683661.1:0-184 GCF_011630105.1 Anneissia japonica | reverse complement strand
ATAACGTATCTTGGAAAGACGGAATTCCAAGATAACGTATCTTGGAAAGATGGATTTCCAAGATAAATTATCTTGGAAAGACGGAATTCCAAGATACGTTATCTTGGAAAGACGTCTTGCCAAGATACATTTTGAGGATATTTCCTGCACGATTAAAATCGTAACGGTACTGGGTTCGGTCTTC
>NW_022683660.1:0-1036 GCF_011630105.1 Anneissia japonica | reverse complement strand
TAAAAAAGTACGGGACATAAAAATTGATAGGAATAGCATTGAAAAATATGGTTAACAATCATTCCGAAAATAAATGATTATATTACATAATTGACAGTACTTACTATGTATATTTTGTAACTTCATTATAGATGGCATCTGTCACCTGTGAGCGATCAGCCCTGCTTAATTGTTCACCACTTTCCAGTTTCTGGACCACTCCTGCTCGTAAAGCATATGCAGGGAATATAAACTTGGTTGGCCAAGGACGGGGTAATCGAGTGGTTGTTGCTGTAGATAAATTACAACTTGAAGAAAAAAAAATGCATAAAACTTCAAATTCTGGTTTTAATAGAATCGAGTTAAAGTCCTAAATACGACATAAAATAGTCCAAGAATACAAACACATGGAGCACGGTTTAAGCTGCCACTAGCCAAAAAGCATTTGTATTTTTTAGTTTCCAAATTATCCAAATAAGTAAGGGATTTTCATCTAAAGTTTTTACATAGAATGATTTCGATAGATTTTTGCTCATCAAACTTCAATTTGGCTATATAAATTTAAATCTCAATTTGCTAAAAAACATTTTGTTCCAGCTTAATAACTGATGGGGTATCATACTCCCTCGTGTGGGAGCACACAGAGAACAATTCTTTATATACAAATGAAACATGTTAATTTAATGAGGAATTAAACTGGTCTGTAATTTACAGTACAGTATGCAACTTATTTAATATATTGAACCCTGGAGGGAATAATTTCACCGGTATAGCGTAGCAATTTGCTACAAAAAAAAAATTAAAAATTTATTAAATTAAAAAATACACAATTTTAGACTTGGATAGCATATTTTTATCACATTAAAGACCAATTACCATATATTCAACAAAAAACGGAGGATTATAAGATGGATTATGCAAGGCTGAGGTGGGCAGGACCACCCACCTTCGGAATACCATAGTACCTGTATTGCTAATCAAAATCATGAAAAAAAATTTTTCTCTCTGGTATTAATGATTTCTATTTTTAAAACTTGGAAGTGATACAGCTTTAGAA
>NW_022683659.1:0-1042 GCF_011630105.1 Anneissia japonica | reverse complement strand
ATACAATAAGTATATGTAACATATTATGTCAGTGCGCCTAAAGTTGTGAAGATATAAAATTAAAATGTATGAAAGTTATCGTGGTAACACTAAACGCAAATGGACCCACCAAGCACGACTGCAGTGGGTTCACTTGGTCGGCCCTATCTCCCCCCACCCCAACCATTTTTTAATTTTTTTTTTTTGAGAAAATTAATAATTAATTTAAATGAAACGTGACATTGCTTCCAAGAGTTAAGACAAGAAATTACGGAAGGAATATGTTAACGATAATGATGACGATTATGATTATGATGATAATGATGCTGATGATGGTAGTGATTATTATCATGTTTATTTATGATAAGTATGATGATGATGATGATGATGATGATGATGATGATGATGATGATGATGATGATGATGATGGTAATAATATATGGATCTTTATTGTACTTGAGGTGTCTATTTCTAATCTCGCCGAAAGTCAATACATTCTCTTTGTGTTTGGCAATTATTTCTAAAATTTTACCATTTTTTGTTTTATTAAAAGAAGCTTTAATTACGGTCATAGCAAATATTTGCTAACAACCAATACAATGCGCTCGTGCGCTTGATGAATCAGTTAATGCGTTACGACATTCCAGCAGATGTTATTATGACACAATGAACAAATTGGAAATCAACCAAAATGACTTTGTATAAAGTATAAAGCAACTTGTATTACTAATCATCGCTTGTTTTAAATGGGAATTCGCGTCATAAAAAACAGCTGCTTATATATTGATACTGCATGAATATGTAACTAAGCTATTATACGTACACAATTGCAGGTACAATTATTATTTCACTATTCCACATGCACTTTAAAGAAGAAATTAATTAGGCGCCCTAAATAGAAACAACCATTTCATTACAATTAAAGTTTTATCGTCAAAACATTTTATCAACAAATTTACAGTTCAAATCATCAATATAATTCATCACTAGAAAGACAATACAATTTTAGAACAGTACGGTATCATCCCAATAAGTGTATGTATAATAATGCGTAAAGACAATA
>NW_022683658.1:0-825 GCF_011630105.1 Anneissia japonica | reverse complement strand
CCATGAACACTATATAAAAAAACACATTGAAATTGAATAGCTTTTAGCATTAGATTGACCCTAATGTTACAATATTAACACAGAATGGATAAAATGGAATCTCAAGCAAATATACAATGCACTTAATACCTTACAGTTTGCATCTGGTCTTCATAATAGTTTGATTGGGATACAGTATACAATACATAATTTATGTTGTCAATATATTTTTTTAATGTTACATTATTACACTTCTATTTCAACTTCCTCTTTCTTTTTCCTCCTAGTGAACTTATCGTATCCCACTATCATAATGCACAATAAATTATTCCTACCAAAAACCTACAGAGACACAAGTTCCAATCATTGATAAGAATGAGAAAAATTAAAAATAAATAATTAATTGTTATATATTTTTAATATCTAAGGTAATCATAATGTTAATCTTTATTATAATAAGAATTATATTTCAATAACATTTCTCATATTTCACCTACAACAGTTCTCATATTCCACCTACCATCACATTAACTGTCTTTCCTGTTCACGGCAGAATGTACAATAAATAATTCTTACCTAGAACATATAGTCCCCACACACAACCCCTTTCAGCATACTACAACATTCACTGCATAATGCACAATAAATTATTCCTAACCAAAACCTACAGAGACACAAGTTCCAATCATTGATAAGAATGAGAAAAATTAAAAATAAATAATTAATTGTTATATATTTTTAATATCTAAGGTAATCATAATGTTAATCTTTATTATAATGTGAATTATATTTCAATAACATTTCTCATATTTCACCTACAACAGTTCTCATATTCCACCTACCATC
>NW_022683657.1:0-629 GCF_011630105.1 Anneissia japonica | reverse complement strand
CTTATGTAAAACCGGATTTAAACTTTCAAAACGTTTCTACAATGTGTATTTAGGCTTCATCAATATGGTATTGCGAATGCATCAATAGTCAATCAGTCAATTGATTGAATAATGCTTTTGTATCATCAGCACACCTTTTTAGTGTATGACTAAATGACTTGACAATAATGAATTGATATAGAGAAAACACACCTTTTTAGTGTATGACTAAATGACTAGACAATAATAAATTGATATAGAGAAAACACACAGAAAAAAAATATTTTCTCTCTTATAAAGTATAATGAAAATAACCTGATGGAAAAAAAAAAATCAATAGGAAAACTAGGAGAACAATGCATCGAAAAAATGGGGGGCCTGGGCCGGGAATAACTCTCCAGGTAGAAAAAAAAATCAGTGGGGAAAATAAGCAGGTGGCAAGTAGCTACCGTAATAGTGCTATATTCTGTAAAGTAAAGCCTCAAACCACCTCGATTTTGAGTCTACTAAATATAAAAATCTTCCCAGGTTTTTGCAGATATAGCCAGAACTAACTTAATATTTGGAGTTTTTTGATAGCAGATAATTTTTTTTTTAGATTTCAGTGAGTTAACCCGACTCAAAGACAAGCTTGCGTACAAAAAAACATG
>NW_022683656.1:0-659 GCF_011630105.1 Anneissia japonica | reverse complement strand
AAACAAAATCCAAAATGAGATTTTTCAAGCCAAAATAGAGGATTTGAATTAAATCTTCCAAATCACATCAATAACAGGCAGTAAATAATATGCATATACATTACCCATAACTGGGCTGGTGATTAAAAATTGTACATTAAATTGTAATAAATTTTTTCTGATTGTTTATTTGGCAGGCAATACATCTAATAATAATAATAATAATAATAATTTAATAAAATAATTTATTAAATTCCATCTATAACAAACTGAGCCTAACTAACGAGATGGTGTAGTCACATTCAAATGAACAGTTGTGTCTATTTTATGATGAATTGTGTCTGTATTAGTAGTCTTTAAGGCTTAATAAAGTATCTAAAAATTACTCATTTGTTTCTATCTCACCTTCAAGTACTCTTCTTTACAAAATTGAGTGTATAGCATGACAGGTGTCTGGGACAATCTCACCAATAGTTGTGGCACCTACCCGATACTGATAAGACAAACTCTTGTAAGTTTCTCCTGAAAGTAACAATAATTATAATATTTATTATACAGCAGTTGCAATACAAAGTTTGAGTTTTATGTCAGGAGAGTACAGATTGCGAATCAAAAACGATTGGTAAAGATATAGGAGTGGATTCAGCATCCGTAAATGATTTATCATTTAATGTTTATAA
>NW_022683655.1:0-723 GCF_011630105.1 Anneissia japonica | reverse complement strand
CCAGCGTCTTATTTTATAGACGTTATGTTGATGATATTTTTTGTTTATTCCGCAATGAGGAGGACATTTCTATATTTTTTGAATATCTTAATTCACGTCACCCTAACATTAAGTTTACCTTTGAGAAACAGGTTGAACAAAAACTTCCTTTCCTGGATGTGTTAATTTCCAAATCAAAACACGGGCTAGCATCTCTACTTCTGTCTTCCGGAAACCTACATTTACTGGGCTCCTCACTAATTATTTTAGTTTTTGTTCATTCAATTACAAACTCGGACTGGTTCGGACGCTAGTTGACAGGACATTCAAAATTAATTGTAGCTGGATGGGTTTTCATGAAGACTTTAAAGCCTTAATATCCATCTTAAGGAAAAATAGCTTTCTGCTACACATTATCAATAAAATAATTTCGAAATATCTTGATTCTGTATGCTCCCCAATAAACGTTCAAAACCACCTGAGGCCATTGGAGATGCCACACCCACCACCACCCTTTATTTCAAAATTCCATATATTGGCCCTTTTTCTAAGATTGCCTCTCATAAAATTTGTTTCCTTTCTAAGCAATTATGTAATGATTCTGAATTTAAGTTGGTTTTACTTCATTCCGTTTACCATTAATTATACATTGTTTTTATTCATGATCTTGGTGTTCACTACTTGATACGGTTGAATTACGTATAGATTGACGTATTACAAACTTCACTTCGTTTAAATAAGATT
>NW_022683654.1:0-873 GCF_011630105.1 Anneissia japonica | reverse complement strand
TATAGCAATTGCGACACCCAATCGCAAAGTAAAATCGTGTGTGAAAGCTCACCAATAGCAGTCGATATGTAATCGATATCGCAATTGTTACCCGTTGCGATTGGGTGCTACTATTACTCCCGATTACCACGGAATCTGATCACAACGAATTCCACAGGCACTGTTTGGCTGAGGTCAGGCAACATAGGCCTAGCCACCGGAGGCCAGGCCCTAGAATGTAAAGTTTGTTTGTGTTGGTCTGAATGCGTTCGTTGATTGCGATCGGGAGTAATCAGTTTGGATTACCACCGATTACATATCGCAACCGATCGCAAGAGAGTGTAGTCTGAATAGGATATTAGACAATGGAGGAATTAGAGAGAACGATTAAAAACGACATTAAGGGGAAATAACAAAAGATATTCCCCTTGGGCTAGTTATTATTTTTAGGCCTGTAAATAGTATCTGTAGGTTCTTCATTACAAGGCTTAGGCCAAGGTAGTTAATGCTGAAATGATTATTATTATTATTATTGTTATTATTATTATTATTATTTAACATTAATTACATTACAAAGAAAGTTCGGCCAAGTTCAATAATATTTCTCTTACGCACTCTATTTTTTATTTCATGCTTCAATTTTTTTCCATTTCCCCCCCAAAAATTCAGTCAACGTCTGTATGTGAAACGTTACTGTTGGTGTCAGCCTAGGAACCTAGGCCTAGTTTAAGGAGGGGCCAGGTAGGACTTAACTCAGCCTGTAATTAGGCCTATAGTTTATCCTCTTTCTCTCTAGCCTTTTGGTGTCTATCTAGGCCTACACTTTTAACCAGAGCCATGCAGGCGTCAACGTTCCTATGCATGATACACGACTTTTAGAAGTATATATACGTG